>NC_141023.1:4012500-4220000 GCF_052040795.2 Danio rerio
GCTTAGTCCCTTTATTAATCAGGAGTCGCCACAGCGGAATGAACCACCAACTTATCCAGCATATGTTTTACACAGCGGATGCCCTTCCAGATGCAACCCAACAGTGGGACACACCCGTACACTTGCATTGACACTTATACACTACGGCCAATTTGGTTTATTCAGTTTACCTATAGAGCATGTATTTGGACTTTTGGGGAAACTGTAGCACCTAGAGGAAACCTACGCCAACAACGAGCTACTGTGTCGCCCTAAGAAGAAATTTAAATTAGATTATTTAGATCCTTGAACATCATTCCAATCAGCCAATCAGAATTAAAGGATACGTTTAGTTTATGTTTAGTTTAGGCTTACGGTTAGTAGGGGTGTAACGATACACTCAGCTTACGATACAATGTGTATCACGATATAATGTTCACGATTCGATATGTATCACGATATTTGGAATCAAAATTGAAAATTAAACTGAAATGCAATTTTTATTTTTTTAAAAATTTAATAACCAAGTAAACTATTTTTTATGTATTTCTTTTGTTTCAACTTGTTAAACTGAACCTTCTGTAAGAAAATAAGTTAAACAGGACTGTCTCTGGAAAATAAAACAATTTAAAAACTTCTTAAAAATATTATTGAAATTATTCAATTCAATTGAATTTAACAGTAAGAGCTTAAGGCTTTGCTTGGTCACTTGCGTTTTTTGTGTGTGCAATCTACATTTCCAGGTAATCAGCAGTTCTATAAAATAATCCTGAACTGATGTGTGTCTGTCTGAGAGGTTTTCATAGATGGCTGTCTTCATGTTGGGCATGATGAGTGACAGGGTGGCCGTCTTTTCATTACACAGGACAGTCAGGGTCTTTTCAGCAGTTTAGTAGGGCTGTAACGATACACCAAACCCACGATTCGGTTCGTATCACAATTTTTTTTTTTGTGTGGGGTGGGAAAAAAAAAACATTTTTAAAACTATTTTTATTAAATAACATTTGAAAAATCTTTATAAACTAAACATCAAAGAACAATATTAACTATGCAAATTATTAACAATATAAATAGCCATATATAAAATAAATAAATAGCCAAAGCTATATCACTTCTGTTTTCTTTGTAACAAAATACTGTTGAAAAACCAAACAGAACTAAACTGCATTGTGTAGATGGTTCAAGCATGTTGAAAATTATTTTTCAATCAAGTTCTCTTTCATAGAAAAAGTAAATTAAGGGACTTCCGGTGGCGCGCGCTGCAAGATGGCTGCTCAGCACTGAGCTCCTTACAAATACCTCCAATTATATCATTTTTTTTCCTTCAAATTGAGGATACATTCCTAATTAAAATAGAACATCAACTCCTTCTAAAGAATGGCAACTAGTAAAAAGACGATGTCTCCTCAAAAACAAGCTACAGAAAACAAACGACTAAAAACGCTTGATGACGACGTGGCCTCCATCGTCAGCCATGCAATCGAAGCGCAGCAGGAAGCCTTGCGTGAAATGGTCTTCGGCATGTTAACAGAGGCAATAAAGTCCGCTCTTGCTCCTTTCAATGACTACATTAATGAAAATGGAACTGTTCTTCGAGCTATAAAAGAAGAAATAGGCTCTCTGGGTAAGAACATGGCGTCGATAACATCAAAAGTAGATGATCTACAAGGAAACCTTCGCAAAACTAAAAAAGATACTAATCATTGCTTGTCTCAGCTTGACCAAATACAACGAAAATGCACGGATTTGGAAGATCGCTCACGACGCAACAATATCCGTCTGGTCAACTTACCTGCGGGAATGGAAGGAGACGACCCTATCGGCTTCCTTCAGAAAACGCTACCTAAATGGATCCCGGACCTGTCAGGGCGTTCAAGTCCAATAGAGATTGACAGAGCTCATCGAGTCTACTCGAATTCTAACTCAAACAGATCACGAGCGATGATCTTTCGACTCCTTCGTTATCCGGACAGGCAGGCCATACTTCAAGGTGCAGGTAAAGCAAAGCCCACACTACCCGGAGGAGCGCGTCTGGAATTCTATGCGGATTACAGCGCCGCGACCACACAGAAGAGAAAAGCGTTCTCGGCCGTCAGATCCAAACTTCAACAAAAAGGTGCGGAAACTTTTCTAATTTACCCACCAATATTGAAAGTCTCATTCAAAGGCCAAAAATACTCGTTTGAGACGCCGGATGAAGCCGAGAAATACTTCGAGGGACTGGAGCGAACAACGTCATCGCCGGCAAGCAGATCCTTATATCCTCAGCTCCAGGGCCCGGTTTTTCAAAAGGTTTAATCCGGATAAAATTGATCCAGATTTAGTAATCCTGTTTTTGTGATCCGTGATCACGTAATCCAGCTTACTTTTTGAGCCAGTTTTTCAAAGCAACATCGAATTGGATCAATCTGATCCGGATAGGAACTTTTCAGGATCACTAAATCTGGATTACCAGTGCTCAAACAGGATGGGACATCACAATGTAGAACTATAGATATGTAAAGAGCGACAAGTAGAATAGCCAGCGTGGGGCCAATATAACTTTATTTTTATTTGAAATGAAAACTAAAAAAAATTAATAATTATTAAAATAATAAATAATAAAAACAAGAAAAACCCCACCCCATCCTCTTTCAGCAGTCCACTCATCTGAGACCTACAACACTGTACATTGAGGATATTTATAATAAGTTTCAAATATAGATGTAAATAAAAAAAAAAGACTTAATGTCAAAAACTCCACAATAATTTCAGACTTCCTCATCTGATGTGGAGAGAGCTGCTTGTCTGAGCAAAGCCTTTAGGAGGCGAATCTCTAGTCATTGGCCTTGGTTGTCTGCAGTTTGGTCAGAGTCAGTTGTTTCTCTGTCAGACGAAGCTGTGCTTCTGCCCTTTCAGTCTCTTTTTGCAATTGTTGAAAGTGATTTAAAAAAATCAGCAATTGCCATTCTTTGCAAATTTTCTTGGTTATTCTGTAATCATTGCATGCATCACTAATAAATATTCTAAACACAAAAATATTTTCCATTGTGATGAATATATATATATATCAATTAGTGACAAAATAAAATTGATTGTTTTTGGTCAGTTTTGACAGCTGTTTGGGGGATTATTTTATGAGGCCAAACTCTTTCTACTTTGCTGTAGGCCTATACTGAAAGGCTGAATACGTTAAAGCCGATACTCACTATAGCCTGACGGATGAACAAATAAAATTAAAAACTTATGAATAAATAGTATATCTCGTAAGATACTGTATGATCCAAAAATAGTATTATTTTTTAAGTTTTCATTACATTTTGGACATGAAATCCACGCTAAATCCACCCTTCTGATGGGATCAGTTTAATCCAGGTTTTTTGGATCAAAGTGATCCAGATCCTACAAAAAGGTCTGAAAAACCCAAAGTAAAGGTTTGATCCGGATCAAAACCAAGATTAGATTACGTGATCTAATCCGATTACGTAATCTGTTTTTTCTTTTGAAAAACCCATTTTGAGATTTGATCCAATCCCTTATCCAAAATCCTAGTGGATTACTTTTGAAAAACCGGGCCCAGGAGGCAATGGAGGAAACCGATTAAGGAGACAATACTGGACTTATCGACACTTAAATGACATGATTAGAAACATTTCTTAGCCCCCTAAATGACCAAATTATACGGTAAACAACTATTACTATTAATACTATTATTTTGTTTTATTGGTATTTAAAGTTACGGTTAGATATTCATGATATTAATTTTATTTATTTAACAATATTTATTTTATGATTATATATATTTTTACTATTATTTGTTATGCTATTTATTTATTTTATTTATTTATTTTATTATTTTTTATTTATTTATTTATTTTTTGTATTATTATTTTTATTATATTTTTGTCGACAAGGTGGGGGCTAAGTTTCTTGGTTTAAGATTGGAACAGCCCGTATTCAAAACTTGTTACATGTTTAAATAGAGTTGATGCTGATACACTGATGGTTGTAACGTTCCTCAGCTGTTTAATATTAGGAGGTACTGGAAGGCGAATAGTGTTAAGACATTGCCTCGCGATCGCCACAGACGCTCGTTATTGAGGGGGTTAGGGAAAGGGTGGGGCACTCAGGAATAAAATACGCAGGAATTTTTATATTCTTTTCATATATATCCACGAAATTTCTATGTGTAAATTGCACCTACTACTACAATCTTTACATGTTTATTTGTGAAAGCTTTATGTTCAGAGATTATGGTTAATTTGAATATTATGTCTCTTAACGTTAGAGGGTTAAACTCTCCTAGTAAACGGACTAAATTTTTAGATTATCTTCGCAGGAAAAACATAGACGTTGCACTTATCCAAGAAACCCACCTAAGGATAGCAGATGTCCAGCGATTACAAAACAAACACTATATTCCTATAGTATCTTCAGGTTATAACTCTAAAAAGAGAGGGGTGGTTATATTATTTAAAAGAAATCATACTTTCAGTATTGAAAATTTAGGATCAGACAATAATGGTAGAATGGCATATTGTTGTACTAATATAGGAGGAAAGAAGCTAATGTTTGTCAATATTTATGCCCCAAACTCTTATGATGCTCTTTTTTTCCCAGACATTACAAAAACTCTTTTAGCCTATAATGAATATTCACTTATTATTGGAGGAGACATGAACACGGTAATGGACACTGTTTTAGATCGATCAAATCCTTCAATCCCAATGATACAACCCCAGTCTTCAAAAGCATTACATTGGTTTACTAAAGACCTAAACGTGAGTGACACCTGGAGGTTGCTCAACCCTAATGTGAAAGAATACACTTACTTCTCACCAAGACATAAATACTTTTCAAGAATAGACTACATCTTACTATCTCCTATGATATTTTCATGTGTAAAGAACATTGAATTTCTACCACAAAGTATTTCTGACCACAATGCAATAACAACATCGCTGCAATTTAGTACACTGACCAAACCCTCTAGATGGAGATTCAATACTCTTTTACTCAAAAACGAGGAATATATTTCACAACTGAGATCAGAATTAACTGAATTTATTAGCATTATTCAAAATTCTGTTTCCAACCAAGACATGTTTTGGGCCTCTATTAAAGGTTTTTTAAGAAATAATGCAATTAGTTTTTCTGCAAGGCTTAAAAAGAATTACCTCCAACAAATATCATCATTAGAAAAAAGGTGTGGAGAATTGGAGCGGGAATTAGAAAAGAAATTTGCAACAGAAACACAACAAAAATTAAAGGTAGAAAGAGCTACACTTAATGACCTGCTTAGACAAAGAACCGAATACTTGATGCACATCACAAAACATAAATACTACATAGATGGAAGCAAACCGAGCCGACTCCTTGCACTCACTTTAAAAAAACATGAGCAACGCTTTAATATAAATGCAATAAAAAACTCTGAACAGGTTCTCACCTCAAACCCCTCAGATATTAACAAAACATTTAAGAAGTTTTTTGAAAAATTATACTTTTCAGAAATACAAACTAACACGGATCATTTAGAAATTTTTTTTGAGTCTTTAAACTTAACAAAACTTTCTAAGGAAGATGCTGACAACCTAGATTCAGAAATAACTCTAGATGAATTACATAATGCAGTTAGGGATTTACATACAGGGAAATCTCCAGGTATTGACGGCATCCCTGGCGAATTATATCTAGTACTATGGGACTTACTGGGACACATTTGGCTACAAACAATAAACAAGGCCATAACCAAAGCCCATTTTCATAAAGATCTTAATACTGCTTTAATTACTGTTTTACCTAAACCCGAAAAAGATCTTTCTGAATGTTCCAACTATAGACCTATTTCTCTGATTAATGAAGATATAAAAATTTATGCTAAAGTTATAGCCAAGCGTCTACAATCAGTAATAAGTAAATTAATTCATCCAGACCAAGCTGGTTTTATAACAGGACGTTTAGCTTCAGATAATGTCCGTAGAGTACTACACGTTATAGCTGAATCAGGAAAGTTGAAAAAACCTTGTGGCCTCCTCCTTATAGATGCGGAAAAAGCCTTTGATCGCTTGGAATGGGGCTATCTATGGTACACACTGAAAAACTTTAATTTTGGCGATCAATTCATTAAGATGATTCAAACTCTATACTCTAACCCCTTGGCTAGAGTAACTACAGTGGGAATTATTTCAGACACTTTTTGTATTAAGAGGGGAACAAAACAGGGTTGCCCTCTCTCTCCTCTTTTGTTTAATCTATCAATAGAACCACTGGCTCAATTTATTAGACAATGTAACAACATTACCCCAATTCAGTTAGGCTCATCTGTCCATTCTATCTCTTTATATGCTGATGACATACTTCTATTTCTATCAGAGTTACAAAATTCACTACCCAATGCCCTCACAGCTTTAAATGAATTTGGAAGAATTTCTGGTTTCAAAATAAACTACTCTAAATCAGTTCTGATGCCCCTTAATCCAATTGGCCATAATGTTACTAATAATACTAATATAAAAATATCAACAAAAGTCAAATATTTAGGAATTGAGCTGAGCCCAACCTTACAACTCATACCTAAAATAAACTATATGTCAATTTACAGTAAGGTTGAGGCTGATATCCAGAGATGGATGCGCCTACCCTCATCACCATCCGCCAGAATTTCAACAATAAAAATCTTGCCCAGAATTAATTTCATAAGCTCCATGCTTCCCCTCCCTCCACCACCAAACTATTGGAAAAAGTTAGACTCGATTTTAAACAAATTTGTTTGGAATGGAAAACGTCCCCGTGTAAAATGGTCCACTCTCCAAAAAAACAAAACAGAGGGTGGATGGGCCTGCCCTAACTTCAAATTAAACCACTGGTCATTTATTCTGCTCTCAGTTGTGAAATGGTTCGAACCTGATATACAATGTTCTTGGAAAGAAATAGAAAAAGACGTTATTTTTCCAACACGTCTGCAAGACTTTCTGTTCTCAGGCTTTAACCATAGGAAATGTATATTGCGCTATGGACCTATTTTATCCTATACCCTCCAAATTTTTAAAAAGGTAGAAACTTATTTTCCTTCCAGAACCACCTGGCATAATCATTCTTCTCTGTGGCACAATGTGAACTTACTTTCTGGTAGACAACCTTTTAATCAACCATCATGGGCCAATAAAGGTATTCTAACACTAAAAGACATAAATGGAGAAAAATCAATTTTAGATTTTCAAGAGCTGGTTAACAAATTTAATATTTCCAACACTCTTTTTATATATTTTAAAATAAGGGCAGCACTAAAGGCTCATAAGACACCATGGGGTAAGGATCTTCATACCCACCCGATTGTGAAATGGATATATAATGCTCCAAGAAAAGGAACTGTTTCCTATCTCTACTGCTGTCTTTCTAATATTAATGCACATAGTTTCTCAAAAGAAAGACTATGGCTATCTGATATGTCTCGACCCAATACAACTATCGATTGGGAAACTGTATGGCATAATACATTCCACGCTTCCACAAACCCTAATCACCAGTTTATTCATTTTAAAACTATCCACAGGGCATATTTAACCACACGTATACGACATATCATAGGTTTATCTCCAGATCCATATTGTAAGTTCTGTGAACCACAGCGTCCAGATACCTTTTTACATATGATGTGGGAATGTCCGGAGGTACAAAAACTTTGGGATTCGGTGCTGGACATTTTATTTAAAGTTACAAAAATTTGTTTCCCCAAAGATCCTGTACTGTTACTATTGAATGATAACTCTCAATTTCCCTTAAATGAAAAGGTCCGTAAATTTTGGTTAGCTGCTTCAACTGCTACAAAGAAAATGTTGGTACAAAGGTGGAAACCTCCTCATGATCTCTCAGATAAGCACTGGTTACATTCATTATTGGAAATACAGTATCTGGAACTGTCATCAGCACAGATCAACATGCCAAAGTGGACATTCTTACGGCATAGAAAAATCTACATATGCAACGTCAAAGAAATCTTGGACACTTAACCCTCATCTGATGCTACGGATGACAACTTAATGGAAATTATCTAACAGCTTGGTCTAAACTATAGTTATTCTGTGTTTCCTGATGTGCGTATAATGGGGTGAGGGGTGGGAAATATATATGGGGTTATATCTGTTAAAATTATTTTGTTATCTGATTGTAAAAATTGTATATTCTCACTTTCGGAAATAAAAAACTGAATTACCAAAAAAAAGAAAAAGTAAATTAAATGGCTACTAGGGATGCTCATTTCCTTAATTTTGCTAACCGACAACCGCCGCTCATTAATCGGTTATTAACGGTTAACTGGTCAGATTACTATTAATTTTATATTAAACAAATTGACGTGTCTATTTTGTGTCTGACACATTAAATATTGCATTTTAAAATACTGATTTATTATTATATGCTAGCATATTAATAACAGAAGAGAACAACAGAGCATTTTCACGCACCTGCAGTGTTTAGCACAGAAGAGCAGAATAAACTAAATAAAATGAATAAAATAAATACTGTAGGACTGCCCTAAATTATTTTCACTTAAATAATTAATTTATATTACAAAACGAAAATACTGACTGATTCTTTTTAATAACCGGCATAGGCTTTTTTTTCCAATCATGTTTTTCTTCCGTCAAATAAAAATCGCAGACTTCCTCAAATTGCCCGCTCCACAGAAATTATGCATTTATTTAATGCCCCGCTGTTATTATTATAATAACAGAACCTTTTACATTTTTATAGAAATCATTATTTTAAAGAATATGTCCTGATATAGCCTTTGATTTCCTCTCTCTCCCTCGCGGTTCAAGTGCGCGTGCTGCGTGAAGAAAAGACAGCAACAACGCGCGCATATGTAGAATTTTTGTAAACAGTTTTGTTGTTTAAATATGCTATTGCATTAATGTGCATACATGCTTTATAAGCCGAAAACAAGGCGCATCTCCCTGCCTTTACGTTGACAAGGAAAAAAGAAAAGAAGAAGCGCGGTCCTCTTATGAAACGACTGAATCAGCTGGGTATCGATTGTGCATGAGTGTTGCTGTCTGTGTTGTTACAATTGTAATATTTAATAATATTATGATATTCAGGATTTGTACATTCATACAGCTCTGGATAACTTAAAACAGCGATTAGACCATCAGAGTGGCATTAATGCGTCCTGAAGTAAAGCGAAACGGCTATAAACTCCAGCATGATAGAGTGATTATATACAAAGCCATATACCTTTATCTATAAATACAGTATAACTATAGAAACTGTGTTCATCTTAACTGAAAGCTTCGTCCTGTTTCCTGGCCTCAAATATCGCGCACCTGTCAGTCAGCACGTAACGTTAACTCCCAAAGGGTTAAACAGAAAGCGCACAGCACGGTTACAGAAAAGTTTCCTCTGCAGAGGAGTCGGGGCATCTGGTGAACGCCCATCCCTCTCTGCGCAGCCACATTAACAACAATGCTTTGACAGCATTGACAATGTTTCTGCCGTTGTCTGTTGTCAAGCGGGGTTAAGTTGGTTTTGTTTTTGATATTCCTGACACATTCAGACGGTCCCTTACTAAGAGCTCCGTGCGAGCTCTCCCGCGGCTAAACGCATATTGCGAGGGCTTAAACGGTAATGTTGAGCAGAAAAAAAAAGTGTTTCCTCACGTTCTTCTTCAACTAGCTCAACTTTTGCAGGCACGCATGACGTTAATGGAAAGGTAGTCACGGGGTGTGTCGCGATTCTCCCTTATCACACCGCGACACAGGATCGTATATCTGAGTGTCGCGATTTCGATTTCATATCGTGTATCGTTACAGCCCTACAGTTTAGGCAGGTTTACTATTTCTTCGGCGTTGCTAATGTCGGCGCTATCAAGTGTATCATGTTGACGTGCCTTTTTGTGTGTGATATGATTATTTAAACAATGTGCACGCTTTCGGTTTCATTTCCACTGCTAAGTGCTGTTCATACTTCCCACGCAGCTCCTGAACGATCACTCTGTTCCACAAACTGAATGTTGTTTATTACTTTATTACCTGTTAGTCACAACCTGCAGGTTCTGTTCACTGAAGCAGACGCGCATGCGCGTCTATCATAGTCCGCCCTCTGTAGTAACAGCTTATGGTCAGCTCACTTCATGTGTGATTTTGCGGCCGCCAATACATCATTATAAATATCAAATATAAAATGATATTTTAGGGTGAATTGTACCTTATAAATACAGTATGTGACTCTTTCAACACCATAAGGAGGTATCCATGTCGCTGTGCAAAGTATGTAAATCACTGTGAAGACTTTAAAACTCAGGATGTTTGACCCAGTATGCGTGTCAAAAAGCGGACGAGTCTAAAGCAATGACTGTACAACCGAAATGTTGCCAGACGTCTGATTTTGAGAGGATGGGCCATCCTCTATTTCAGCTCCACTCATCTTGGTCTGCTAACATTACTGCTGCTGCAATCTGAACTCACGTGCGACAGCAGGTGGAACGTAGCTCACGTGCAAACAGCTCAACTAATAAGAGAAAACGGACGTCATATCGTAATCAAATCGTCATAACGCCATAATGCATATTGTGACATTTTTGCATCGCAATAAATCGTACAACGATAAATCGTTACAACCCTAACGGTTAGGTTTACGCACCTCTACATGATTGTTATCAACTTATTATTCCCCTGCAAGGGGTAGATCACCCAAATCTTCAGTACTGGCAGGCTGGAGCTCAGAATTTGGCCAGTCTGACACCATGGATGGTGCAAATGCTCCATCAAGGAAAATTTTCTCGGTTTTATGGAAAAATTCCAGTTAACCTAAATCCAGAAGTGATGTTGCGTTGTGTCACTGCTGACATGAAGGCCTCATTCACAAGTCCTGCAGTCTGATAGACTAAATTTAACTTGTGCCTTATGTCTCACTTAACCCCACGCCACATTTTAGAAAAAAATTATCTTTTTTATCAATTCAGGCTAATCTTCAGCTAGCATCATCACATGATTTTATATGTTGATAGTTCATCAACATGCATGATATAAGTTTTACTACTTGAATCAATTAGCTTTGGCACAACAGTTGATTAAGTTTACAGCAAGAAAATGTTTTATTTTATTTTAATATTTTTATATTCCATTAACTCATTTCTAAAAAAATAGTTCAGTATTTACCTCTTCCAGATATCGCTTTCATCTCATTTGAGGAAAACTGCAGCAGTTTGTCTCTGAGCTGAGAGACTGATTTCACCACATCATCAAAACACAGATGAGAACTGACAGTGAAGCCTGAATCTGAAGATCCAGAGAGAGAAACAGACGGGAAACTCTACACAAACACAAACACTCTATAAGTACAGAAGCTTGTTACCGTCACTCATTCTTCATCTGTTCTACATCACACACACATAAATACCTGGAGGAAGTGAAGATGATCCTGTGTTTCTGAAAGCTGCTTCAGCTCAGTGTTTCTCCTCTTCAGATCATTGATCTCCAGCTTCAGTCGCTCCAGTTGTTCTTCAGCTCGACTCACAGCAGCTCTTTCCTGATCTCTGATCAGCTGATTCACCTCAGAGCGACGTTTCTCAATATCCTGGATGAGTTCAGTGAAGATCCTCTCACTGTCCTCCACTGCAGACTGTGCTGAGCGCTGGTACAGGACACACTCATCACTTTCAGTTCATTCACTTTAGTTACCAAGAGTTAAAATGATTGATAAGAACAGCCTGAACATTCTTCTAAACATCTCCTTGTGTTTATTAAAGAACAAATTTCAAAGAAATGACAGAATCTCCATCCAGTTTATTTTTCTCACCTTATGAATGTCAACAGCGTCTCTCAGCTGCTGAAGATCTTCCTCTCGCTTCTGGATTATTATTAGTAAGTTTCTCTGGTTCTCCTCCAAATGTTCCTGCAGACAAATATCATTAAACCACCACAGCTTAGAGGTTTCTCTAATCGAAGGAAAATAAAGTGTCATTGATGAGTTCCAGCAGTATACTGTACCTGTTTCTCTCTCCTTTCTGCTGTGATTGTCACAGTGTCGTGATTTTTGTGTTCGTCCACCAAACACAGCACACAGATGCAGCGCTGGTCGGTGCGGCAGTAAATCTCCATCACTTTATTATGCTGAGGGCAGATCATCTCCTGCAGTCGTCCAGTGGCCTCCATCAGATTGTGTCCTCGACCTCTGAAGAGACTCTCGTGCTGTTGGAGGTGATCTGGACAATAAGAGTTTCTACACTCCTGACAGGACTTCACAGCTTTCTGCTTATTTCCAGTGCAGGCGTCGCACTCCACATCTCCAGATCCAGTGTGAACAGAAGCAGGAGCAGCCGTCTGGAGTCTGCTCTTCTGCAGTTTCTCCAGCATTTCAGCAAACACCACATTCTTAGCTAAAGCAGGTCTCGGAGTGAAGCTCTGTTTGCATAAAGGACAGCTGTAGATTCGCTTCTGCTCCTCCTGATTCCAGCAGTCTGTGATGCAGCTCATGCAGTAACTGTGTCCACAGGGAATCGTCACTGGATTCTTCAGGAGATCCAGACACACCGGACACATGAACTGGTCCTGATCCACTGAAATATCAACTTCTGCCATTATACTGTGGAAACACACAGATAAAGAGAGCACACACGATTATTTGAAGGTTCATATTCCTTTTGCTTATATTAGATGTTAGTCACCATCCAGCAGTTACACTACATAACCATTATCAATATGTTTTTATTTATTCATATTTTTAAAGAGTGATGTTTTTCACTTTATACAGAATTAAAGTAGCAACGTGTGACTTTGTCTGTTCAAGAATCAATTCTGCACATATAATATCATATCTACACATATAAATGTGGGTGGTTGTCTGATAGATTTGGGGTTATTATTTTAAAATCGTGTTTCCACAATAAAAAAAAAAACTGAGTCTGAGAAACTGAAGGAAATGCAAACAGTGTTGTGACTCTCCAACTCTCCCCTATTTGATCATTCTTCTGCTTATGATCGTTTAGATAGCCAGCAAACTATTTAGTGTTTAATAGAGATCTAAGCATAGTAATCTTGGCTAAAGCAAAGCTAAATTTGGGTTGTCAGTGAAAATCTAACAGACATCTAAGAATAGCCCAAAACTAGACTAATCATCAATTAAGACAGAGTAGACAGACTTTACATGTGTAGTCATTCATTTCAGTTTATTTGATGACTAGTCTAGTTTTGGCCTATTCTTAGACATCTATTAGATATTCATGAACAGCTCAAATTTAGCCTTGTTTTAGGCAAGACTACTATGTTTAGATGTGTATTAAACATCTAATAAATGTTTCTAAAAAATAAAGTTATTATTGTTAATATTAATCTACTGTCATTCTTAAAAGCATATTTTACACTCGTAATGCTGTTGTAAGTTTTACACACATGCCCCTGCAGAAAAATCCAGCTTAAACCAGCCTAGACTGGTTGGCTGGTTTTAGCTGGTTGACCAGCCTGGTTTTAGAGGGGTTTTGGCCATTTCCAGGCTGGTTTCCAGCCATTTCCAGCCTGGTCCTAGCTGGTGAGGCTGGAAAATGACAAGCTAAATCCAGCTAAAACCAGCTTGACCAGCCTGGTTTAAGCTGGACATAGCTGGTTTGGGCTGGGCTCCCAGCCTGGCTGGGCTGGTCAAGCTAGTTTTAGCTGGTCATCTCCCAGCCTGACCAGCTAAGAACAGGCTGGAAATGGCTGGAAACCAGCCTGGAAATGGCCAAAACCCCTCTAAAACCAGCCTGGTCGACCAGCTAAAACCAGCCAACCAGCCTAGGCTGGTTTAAGCTGTTTTTTTCAGTAGGGGCATGTGAAGTCTACAGGTCTACAGGTTTGTTTTGTAATATCGTTTAATAAAATTGCATGCATCAGCCTACAATGTTATCGTGGTGTATTGGGATAATGTGTGTTTGTAATGATCTGAGTGTCGGTCTGGCTATTCTTTGGTTCTTGACAACTATTTAAGTCATGTGATGTATTGTTGTAATGACGTTTTTGATACCGAAGTAAAGCACGCTTGATGGCATTTCTTGGTGTTTGCCTCGTAAATATATAAATTTAACAGTTATTAAAAAGTAAAACCAACAAATGAAACATAAGTAACGTTACAGACAGCCATGTAGGAAATAAAACACGGTTTCTTCTTACTTTCACTTTGCTGTAGCCAGCAAAAACAAAACTCAAGACCTACTAGCATAAAGCTAGCATTAGCTACTGGACTCTCTAAAGTTATGAAATGGCGCTTAAACTTGAATAAACCCTCAATAAAAATAGAAATCATGTCAGAAAAGCACAACTATAAACTCGCATGTTATTATTTTGACCCTAAACTCACCTGTGTCTGGAGAAACACGGACTGCTCACTCTTTCCTGTGAAGTCACGTGATCTATCAGCCTGTGATATAACAGGATGATGTATTACTTAATCTGCTCACGTATGTCTTATTTCATTCTGTTAACCTAAATCGCCCCAATACACATTTGAGCATGATGACTGGATAAACACAGCCAACAAATGCTAACAAAAACAGATCTACCTATATATGAGCTCCTCATAAACGAACAAGTGTATTAAGACATTCTGTACATTTAAAGTGCACAATCACATGTATATTAGACTACACAAAGTGTACATTTCATTGTGTCTAAATAAAGCGTAAAATAATGTTTTAAAATGCTAATGCTAGTTGATATTGTATACTAGATTAAGATATAATACTGAAAAAAAAAACTAACAGCTATAAAACCCAAAGATTTAATGGGGACTTTAAGGCATCTGAAACATTCTGGCAGAAGCAGGCAAATCTTATTGGCTGAGATGATGTGAGAGAAACTAAACTGATTTTATAGCAAACAAACAAACAAACAGTTGTGTCATGAATGAATTTATTCAAATTTATTACAAATGTTGATCAAATGAACACTTCAAACCATCATAGAGCAGTAATATTTGTGTTATCCTTCATCATTGCTTGATATTGACCTCAGTTATTAATGTAGAATGTAGACAAGCATGCTTATAAACATGAACAACTCAATAAGACAAAGATTTTAATTCCAATAAGAACAAATGAAATGTAATAAATGTATTAATTTTCAGCTTGCTCATCAGAAAAGTAACGTGACTTTGTTTTAACAGATCATGTGATGATAAAAATGGTAGCAGTGAGATGGCAGTAACGGATATTCTAGTATGGTCAAAAAATCCCTCAGCCAAAGTCCATCATCAAAGTTGTCCAGCTTTGTGTTGCTCAAGGTTTTAAAAGGAGTCAAGATGAACAAGTATTTGCACATACAAGCAGGCTTTTACTCACTCTTTACAGGAGATTCTCTTCATTTATTTATATATATATATATATATATATATATATATATATATATATATATATATATATATATATATACATAAAGCTAATCGTTTGCTGTTGCCTCTTCTGCATCTGGTATTTTGTGTAAGGTCACCTGTGAGCATGTTCATTGTTCAAACACAGAAGCGAGGAAGGCACCATCATTAGCCGCTTGATGAGGCAGGCACACTGAAAGACTAGTTACATCACAGCTGGCATGAAATTAGATCAGGTCAAAGACTGCACCTTTTAAAATAAACAACCAAAGGAAAACTTCTGATGCATTAAATGGTTATCAAGACAACTTCAATAATATTATATCATTAAAAATCAGGCAACTGGTTTTCATAAAGTAGATTAACAAACAGCTAAAAAAAACAATAATTTCAAAAGCTTTTTATATTAATACAAATTCATATGTAAATATGCACATGGACACTTAAAAGTAAAATTAACGCAAATATTCATTTATGCAATGGACTCCCTTCCTTTTGGACGCCAAAATTAGAGAAGATGAGGGGATCCAGAGCCAAATGGTTTTCCAGTGCTAGGGGATCCAAAGCTAAATGAGCTTACAGGGGTGTGGGAAGAGCGTTTGGGCTTCCTTGTGCAAAATTTTAGAGGTGCTGGCGGAGTGCTGGTGAATCCAAAGCCCGATGGGTTTCCAGTGCTGGCGAAATCAAAGCTAAATGAGTTTCCAGTACTGGCGGATCCAAAGATAGATGAGTTTCCAATACTGGCGGATCCAAAGCCAGATGGGTTTCCAGTACTGGCGGATCCAAAGAAAGATGAGTTTCCAATACTGGCGGATCCAAAGCCAGATGGGTTTCCAGTACTGGCGGATCCAAAGAAAGATGAGTTTCCAATACTGGTGGATCTAAAGCCCGATGAGTTTCCAATACTGGCGGATCCAAAGCCAGATGGGTTTCCAGTACTGGCGGATCCAAAGAAAGATGAGTTTCCAATACTGGCGGATCCAAAGCCAGATGGGTTTCCAGTACTGGTGGATCCAAAGATAGATGGGTTTCCAGTACTGGCTGATCCAAAGCCAAAACAAGGAATTTGGCTCCTTGGGCCCTGAGAAGACTCCTCTAATACTGGAAGAGGATCTGATAGAGATAGAAGAAGACTTAAAGATAATAAACTACTGTATTGTATTTTTGGACTGTCTGTGTTTTCATGGTAACTTACGTTGTTGAAACTCCTCAGTGGTCTGATCTTCAGGAGTCTGAGTGACCTGAACCTTTTTCACTACATGGAAACCAAACACATCTGCAGTTTAACTCACACAACAAGACAAAATCAACATTAAACTACTAATATATTCTCAATTTCTCAATTAACTCCTTTGAAAATATATCAGTATTCACCTGTTTTAGACATCTCTTCTATCATATCTGAGGAGAACTGCAGCAGATTGTCTCTGAGCTGAGAGACTGATTTCACCACATCATCAAAACACAGATGAGAACTGACCGTGAAGCCTGAATCTGAAGATCCAGAGAGAGAAACAGACGGGAAACTCTACACAAACACAAACACTCTATAAGAACAGAAGCTTGTCACCGTCACTCATTCTTCATCTGTTCTACATCACACACACATAAATACCTGGAGGAAGTGAAGATGATCCTGTGTTTCTGAAAGCTGCTTCAGCTCAGTGTTTCTCCTCTTCAGATCATTGATCTCCAGCTTCAGTCGCTCCAGTTGTTCTTCAGCTCGACTCACAGCGGCTCTTTCCTGATCTCTGATCAGCTGATTCACCTCAGAGCGACGTTTCTCAATATCCTGGATGAGTTCAGTGAAGATCCTCTCACTGTCCTCCACTGCCGACTGTGCTGAGCGCTGGTACAGGACACACTCATCACTTTCAGTTCATTCACTTTAGTTACCAAGAGTTAAAATGATTGATAAGAACAGCCTGAACATTAATCTAAACATCTCCTTGTGTATTTTAAAGAACAAATTTCAAACAAATGACAGAATCTCCATCCAGTTTATTTTTCTCACCTTATAAATGTCAACAGCGTCTCTCAGCTGCTGAAGATCTTCCTCTCGCTTCTGGATTATTATTAGTAAGTTTCTCTGGTTCTCCTCCAAATGTTCCTGCAGACAAATATCATTAAACCACCACAGCTTAGAGGTTTCTCTAATCGAAGGAAAATAAAGTGTCATTGATGAGTTCCAGCAGTATACTGTACCTGTTTCTCTCTCCTTTCTGCTGTGATTGTCACAGTGTCGTGATTTTTGTGTTCGTCCACCAAACACAGCATACAGATGCAGCGCTGGTCGGTGCGGCAGTAAATCTCCATCACTTTATTATGCTGAGGGCAGATCATCTCCTGCAGTCGTCCAGTGGCCTCCATCAGATTGTGTCCTCGACCTCTGAAGAGACTCTCGTGCTGTTGGAGGTGATCTGGACAATAAGAGTTTCTACACTCCTGACAGGACTTCACAGCTTTCTGCTTATTTCCAGTGCAGGCGTCGCACTCCACATCTCCAGATCCAGTGTGAACAGAAGCAGGAGCAGCCGTCTGGAGTCTGCTCTTCTGCAGTTTCTCCAGCATTTCAGCAAACACCACATTCTTAGCTAAAGCAGGTCTCGGAGTGAAGCTCTGTTTGCATAAAGGACAGCTGTAGATTCGCTTCTGCTCCTCCTGATTCCAGCAGTCTGTGATGCAGCTCATGCAGTAACTGTGTCCACAGGGAATCGTCACTGGATCCTGCAGGAGATTCAGACACACCGGACACATGAACTGGTTCTGATCCACTGAAATTTCAACTTCTGCCATTATACTGTAGAAACACACAGATAAAGAGAGCACACACGATTATTTGTAGGTTCATACTCCTTTAGATGTTAGTCACCGTCCAGCAGTTACACTACATAACCATTATCAATATGTTTTTATTTATTCATATTTTTAAAGAGTGATGTTTTTCACTTTATACAGAATTAAAGTAGCAACGTGTGACTTTGTCTGTTCAAGAATCAATTCTGCACATATAATATCATATCTACACATATCAATTTGGGCATATGTCTGATAGATTTGGGGTTATTAATTTAAAATTGTGTGTTTCCACAATAAAAAAGCTGTGTCTGAGAAACTGAAGGAAATGCAAACAGTGTTGTGACTCCCTTATTTGATCATTCTTCTGCTTATGATCGTTTAGATACCCAGCAAACTATTTAGTGTTTAATAGACGTCTAAACATAGACAGCTTGGCTAAAACAAGACTATATTTGGGTTGTCAGTGAACGTCTAATAGACATCTAAGAATAGCCCAAAACTAGACTAATCATCAAATAATTCAGATTAGACAGACTAAACATGTAGTCATTCATTTCAGTTTATTTGATGACTAGTCTAGTTTTGGCCTATTCTTAGACACATATTAGATATTCATGGACAGCCCAAATTTAGCCTTGTTTTAGGCAAGACTACTATGTTTAGATGTGTATTAAACATCTAATAAATGTTTCTAAAAAATAAAGTTATTATTGTACTAATATTAATCTACTGTCATCCTTAAAAGCATATTTTACACTCGTAATGCTGTTGTAAGTTTTACACACATGCATGTGAAGTCTACAGGTCTACAGGTTTGTTTTGTAATATCGTTTAATAAAATCGCATGCATCAGCCTACAATGTTATCGTGGTGTATTGGGATAATGTGTGTTTGTAATGATCTGAGTGTCGGTCTGGCTATTCTTTGGTTCTTGACAACTATTTAAGTCATGTGATGTATTGTTGTGATGACGTTGTTGATACCGAAGTAAAGCACGCTTGATGGCATTTCTTGGTGTTTGCCTCGTAAATATATAAATTTAACAGTTATTAAAAAGTAAAACCAACAAATGAAACATCAGTAGAGGCAGTCATGTTGTAAATAAAGCACGATTTCTTCTTACTTTCACTTTGGTGTAGCCAGCAAAACCGAAACTCAAGACATTAGCATAGAGCAAACATTAGCTACTGGACTCTCTAAAGTTATGAAATGTCGCTTAAACTTGAATGAACCCTCAAAAAGATACACATCCTGTATGAAAAGCTCAACTGCAAACTCGTATGTTATTATTTTGACCCTAAACTCACCTGTGTCTGGAGAAACGCGGACTGCGCACTGCCTCCTGCGAAGTCACGTGATCTATCAGCCTGTGATATAATAACGGGATGACGATATTACTTAATCAGCTCATTTCCCACAGCAAGTACATGTCTTATTTCCTTCTGTTAGCTTTTACTAATTTGAGCATAATGATAAACACAACCAACAAATGCTAACAAAAAGATGGTGCTGTATGCAAATGTAAAACTTTGTTTTTCAGCAGTATATGAGCTCCACATAGACGATCAAGTGTATCAAGACATTCATAGAGGCTGGATGATGAAACAACAATGAGAATGGCTGGAATAGAAGAAAACATGTTTGTTGAGCTTTGTAGTTTGATATAATGATCATTCTGTACATTTTAAGTGCACAATCACACATTAAACAAGGGCTTCCCAAACTTTTCAGCCTGCGACCCCAAAATAAATTTTTGCGACCCCCATTTTTCCCTAAGGTGGATATAAATATAAAAACGTTGCACACAAAACTGTAGGTCTATATAAACATAAGCATGTTGACAACAAAAGCATGCAACAGTTTAATAACCATTTATTTTTTATACATTTAATTTATTATTAACCTCAAATATCTTATTTTTAATGTATCAGAGTGCCATAAAGGATGTCAAAGTTTAGCCTGGCCCTATAAAATCAATCTGCTGCAGTTGACACTATTGCTTTGTGGCTAATCTAAACATGCGATGGAAAAATAAAATTGTCTTCCTTGGGTTATGATTAAAATATGGTAATTCTAATAGTTTATTCAAATTTATTTGAGTTTTGAAAATCCCCAAGCAACTCCTCGTCATTGTCCCGTGACCCCCACTTCGGGAAGCACTGCATTAGACTATACACAGTGTGCATTTGACTCTGCGTCTAAATAAAGCACAAAATAATGTTTAAAAATGCTAATGCTAGTTGACATTGTATACTAGATTAAGATATAATACTGAAAAAAGCTGAAAACTATAAAACCCAATGGGAAATTTAATGGGGACTTTAAGGCATCTGAAACATTCTGGCAGAAACAGGCAAATCTTATTGTTTGAGATGATGTGAGAGAAACGAAATAAATGTTACAGCAAACAAACAAATAATTGTGTTATGAATGAACAACAATGCTAAACGTTAAATTAATGAACCTTTTACATTTACAACACTACTAATGTCCCCATGAAGAAATGCCTTAATAAATCAATAATTTACAGTAAAACAATAATGTTTCTGAACCATATGCTATAGCAGGTGTGGCCAACCCTGTTCCTGGAGAGCCACCTTCCTGCAGATTTCAGTTGCAACCCATATCAAACACACCTGCCTGTAATTATCACGTGGTGCTAATTAATTAGTTCAGGTGTGTTTGATATGGGTTGCAACTGAAATCTGCAGGAAGGTGACTCTCCAGGAACAGGGTTGGCCACCCCTGCTATAGTAAAGTACTTGTATTATTGCGGTAGTTCTGTAGTGTCTAATAGTAATATAAGTAAATGATCAAATACTGTATATATTTTTTGTAGTATAACATAATACAATGAAAACTACAGTGTTTGATCATTTGTTTTTATTACTATTAATTATATATTATAATTTGACCACTTTGTTTTAATACAGAAACCTGTGGTGTATTGTGGTATAACATACAAAAAGTGATACACTTTACTTGGCTATAATGTTTTAAAAACACTGTAGTAT
Organism: Danio rerio; assembly: GCF_052040795.2. Lineage (NCBI taxonomy): Eukaryota > Metazoa > Chordata > Actinopteri > Cypriniformes > Danionidae > Danio > Danio rerio. Next base: position 4,033,611 of record NC_141023.1, read on the forward strand.
TGAATATAAATGACTATAGTAATGTTTGATCATGTTGGTCGTAAATGTAAAGTTAAAGGTTCACGAAACCTTTGAGTACTTTTTTTGAGATTTTAACAGATGTGTGTGTGTTGAGCATCAGTTAAGACAATGTTAGCACCAGTTAGCTTTAATTGTGGAAAAAATTGGATAATGTTGAGCTTTTGTCAGCTAATTTCAGCTTCATTTAAAATGATTTTTGGGGCGGATCAAAATCGGTGACGTAGAGCAAAACTGCAAGTGCAAAGATGACGCGTCGGTTTCTCATTATTATTCATAGAGGAGCTTTCTTATCCTATGAGCAGAGCCTGCTGCTCAATTATTCGTGACTTTGCTGCTTTCCCAAAGCATGGCAGACCTGCCATTGCCAAGCTGTAAGATCCTACCTTGATGACTGGGTGAGACTGAGTGTCCACGGACCCACAGCAAACAGTATTTAGCTGTTCATGAAGGATCGTATGTGTTTGTTTCAAAAGGGTCGTATGTGTTTGTAATGATTTTAAATCACACTGAACTGAGCTAAACTGAACTGAACTTAAACACTAAAAACTGAACTACCCTGTTCCAGTTACTATGACCATTTATGTGAAGCTGCTTTGATACAATCTACATTGTAAAAGCGCTGTACAAATAAAGCTGAATTGAATTGAATTTCCATGATCCATGGGGTTTGTATCAGGAGTTTTGTGGGATATTCTGTACGCTATTGTGTGGTTGAAACCCAACTGGCCTAATTCTTCCGTTAGAAAGAACTGCAGCTACTCCAGAATGAACATGTCCAATTTCCATTATTTCTTTATGACGACATTCACTTTTGTGTGATTATATGGTGCGGTTTCTGTCAAAGAACAGGAACAAATTGTAAATATACATAAAAGTGACAAATATACAAAGTTATAAACAATATTCAATCACTCAGTTTCAATCTTTACTGATACGTATATGGAGTACATGCAATATAACTCGAAAGAGTAGCGCAGCTGCTATAGGCACTAACTAGTGGTGTCAGATTACACTTTGTGCATGCGCCTGTGTGACTATCACGTGCGCTCCGCATGATAGCTATTCATATGACAATATGAAACAAACTTAATATCGTTGTTGAAACTGAAACTGTTAAAAGTAATGAAAGTAAACGGACGTATGATAACAATTAAATAAATAAAACTGGGTTTAGATTTTCTGAGGTAAATTAGACCAGATTATACCAGAAACATTATAAATACTTCTAGAATGATAAGAACGATAATTACTTACAGTTTTATGCGCGCACAGTGATACCACACAACAAGGATAGATTTTTTGAGCAGTATAAACAGAGTAGCGGAGTCTCCGTGCTGTCATACTCTGTAGGGTACGGCTGAACTGAATAAACGCGCATGCGCCAAGCCTGTCTAGAGAAGTCTCTCTCGCTCATGCGCGATAGGGGGAATTTTGTACAAGTTTGTTCACATTTAGACACATCGCCATGCTGCTGTGTTCACCTAAATCCTCCAGATTACCAGCAGGGCTAATGGTTGAAATAGGCAGGGCAAGAGACCTGCAGCACTGAGACCCGGGGATTGAGGGAAAAGTCCTCATTTAGTGTTTATATAAACACGATTATCTTTACAATTGTATAAATTGTGGTTGTATGAAATTATGAATGACAAATGTAGCAGGGCTTAAAACTAATGTTTATTTCTTTGAGAGAACAGACTTGGGTTCTTGTGGAGACCGGTCTTGCCAGGTGGGCCTCCGGAAAAACTCAAGAGACCACGAGAACAGAGAAGGCGTCCTGTGACCTCCGTGAAGTTGGAACCCCATAAAAACAAATAACCCCTAAAACTATGCCATTCGTTTGTGCTACGTTTGTGCTGATTTGTGCCGCAAAAACGAACGTTTGTGCTGGTTTGGGGTCTGAGACATTAAGCATTGTTTTTTTGACCGTGTGACGTCACTCTCCACCCCATGTTGCGCAAATGACTTCAAAACAGCACAGGTCGTTTGTGCAACTGGGGTGGAGAGACCTCTTAATGATCTGATATTATTTTTTTACAAAAATATTTTTGCAGCACAAACAAGCATAATTTGTGAGCAAACGAAAGTAACATATTTGTGCACAAATATAAATATCTGATGTTTATTTTTATGGCACAAACCAGCACAAATCTAACCAAATATTTTGGTTATATCCAAACAAGGAAAACAGATAAAGTGTTTATTAACAGCACAACCAGGACAATTGAATGACACCTGTTTTGTGCGATATAGAGTGACGTCGCAGCTCCCAAAGTGTTTCGATTAGGCAATATCTAAACAATACAAACAGATAAAGTGTTTATTTTAATGGCATAAACCAGCACAAATCCAGCACTAAAGAAAGTCACCTGTTTTGTGCAATTTAGAGGAAATAATGGGGCGCTGAGTGACGTCACGGCTACCGAAATGTTTTAATTACACAATCTCTAATCAATAAACATGGATAAAGTGTTTATTTTTATGGCACAAACCAGCACAAATCCAGCACAAACAAATGAGACTAGTTTTGCGCGATTTAGAGAAAATGGGGTGGAGAGTGACGTCACGGCTCCCAAAATATTTAGCTTATATCTAAAAGAGGAAAACAGATACCGTGTTCGTTTTAACAGCACAAACCAGCACAAATCCAGCACTAATGGATGACACCTGTTTTTTGCGATTTAGACAACCTGGGGTGGAGAATGACGTCACGGCTCCCAAAATATTTTGATTATATCTAAACAATGAAAATAGATAACGTGTTTATTTTAACGGCACAAACCAGCACAAACCAGCACAAATCCAGCACTAACGAAAGACACCAGTTTTGCGCGATTTAGAGAAAATGGGGTGAAGAGTGACGTCACGCGGTCAAAAAAAACAATGCTTAATATCTCAGACCCCAAACCAGCACAAATGTTCGTTTTTGCGGCACAAATCAGCACAAACGAATGGCATAGTTTTGGGGATTATTTGTTTTTATGGGGTGCCAACTTCATGGAGGTCGTCCACCGCGGAGTGAGATGCTGCGCTTCCCAGCTCCAGTCGCAATGACTTCTGGGACTTCTAGAGCAAGTTCGGTACTCAAGTCTGCATCGGTGTGTCCTCGATATTAAAAACACATCCGGGAAGTTTCACGCGTCCTCTGTTTTTGCACTCTTGAGTATTGGAACTGAACCTTGGCAGCTGGAGATGACGTTACACGAGAACACGAGGACGCAAGATCGCTGAAGAACGCATATTCAGAAACAGCAGAGACTATATTAAGACAATGGCGAGACGCGCACTGACTCCTCGGTTTAACACTGTACATTCTGGTGCAACTTCTGTTTGACTAAGACAGGAGTCACCAATCTCCTAGAGGGCCGGTGTCCCTGCAGGGTTTAACTCCAACTTGCCTCAACACACCTGCTAAGATGTTTAGTATACCTAGTAAGATCTTGTTTAGCTTGTTCAGGTGTGTTTAATTAGGGTTGGAGCTAAAATCTGCAGGACACCAGACCACTAGGAAGTTTGGTGACCACTGGACTAAGACATCATGTCCTGAATGTCAGTGTCACCGGGGTTTACACAGCATATATATATACGCTGATAAATAAAGTTTGTACTTTGCTTTGTTGGAGTTGCTTTGTTTCAGTTTGAGTTGAACTACAAAAACAGACGCAAAACCTGAATAAACCCACAATGAGGAGAAAACATGGCTTAGGGCAGTGGTTCCCAACCTTTTTCTTTGGGGCCCCCCCCATAAACATATACAAACATTGGAGCCCCCCCCACCATATAAATACACACGCACGCACGCACGCACACACATATGTACTGTGTATATATATATATATATATATATATATATATATATATATATATATATATATATATATATATATATATATGCATATGTATATGTGTGTGTGTGTGTGTGTGTGTGTGTGTTTGTGTAATATTAATATATAGTAATATGTATAGAAAATATTAATTAATCAGTTTTAACTTGTCTTGGCCTTCAATAAAACCAAAATTTAGGTAGGCTTTGTCAAACTGTCTAATCTTTTTCTTCGCCTCTGAAGAATCACAGCATTTAAGTTTGTCTGCCATTTTTGTTTTGATTTTGCCTTTACGACACGTTGACAAGCAGATTGCCCGAGTGAGCAAAATTTAAATAATTATTTAAAGTTATTTATTTTAATTATTTTCACTATTATGTTGGAATTTTAAGCATGTGTTTAGATTATTTTTTATTTTTTGGGCTGCTCGATTTTGGGAAAAATCATAATCACGATTATTTTGGTCATAATTGTAATCACGATTATTCAAAACCATTGCCAGTTAAGGTCAAAATTATTAGCGCTCCTGAGATTTATTTATTTTTTTATAAATATTTCCCAAATTAAGTTTAACAGAGCAAGAAATTTTAACAGTATTTCCTATAATATTTTTTCTTCTATTTGTTTTATTTTAGCTAGAATAAAGACATGTTTAAATATTTTGAAACCAATTTAAGGTCAATATTATTAGCCCCCTTAAGCAATATATATTTTTGATTGTCTGCAGAAGAAACTACCGTTATAATGACTTGCCTTATTACTCTAATTAAGCCTTTGAACTGCACTTTAATCTGAATGCTTGTATTTTGAAAAATATCTAGTAAAATATTATGTGCTGTCATTATAGCAAAGACAAAAAGAAATCAGTAATTAGAAATGAGATATCAAAACTATTATGTTCAGAAATAAGTTAATAAAATATTCTTTCCATGAAACAGAAATTGGGCAGGAAAAGATTTGCTAATTTTCAAGAGGGCTAATAATTCTGACTTTAACTGTATACATACAGTTATTTTCCACCCTGCAATGGAAAGAGAAATAAATACAATAGAATAAAATATTAAACAAACTGTGCTTTAAGCATCTTCACTCTAAGAAAAACACTTTAGCTACAGCAGTCCTTCAGTCAAGAGCAGCAAAGGTTTTCTCGTTATGTTTGTTTAATAATAATAAAAACAGGCGGCAGAAGGATTATAGCGCGCTGTATCTTTAATGGTTTCTCTTTCACGTCTTTTGATCCTCAACTCTTTTGTTTATTACACAAATGAGTGTTAATGTAAATAATCACTAAACAACGCGTTTTGACACCTATTTGACCATTACAGCGCTCACGTTAAGATGACTTTAGATGTCTGCGCTCCTCTGCTCGTCTCAGTGTGTGAATGAGAGTGAATACTGACCGGCCACATGCTTCTGACTGCGTGATCGTGCTGCACACACACATAAGCTCTTTCGCGCTTTTAAGAGCAACACGTGTACAACTGTGGCGAAATATGATGCAATAATCATTTATTCTGTGTGGGAGAGCGGGCCTTGGGCTGGTGACAAAGACGACTGAACCATTGGTCTCCTTGCAGATCATCTTCTCAGGTTGGAAAGTTTTAGTTTTAAATCACATGGCATCTGTTTTGTGAATATCTGAGTTCGGGAAAAAAAAAATTCTTACAAGCCCAAATATGTCGTAGGTGTCAAGTTGGATTCCCCCAGGCCAAATATGTCTACTGGGGCGGCCCAAATACACTTTGAACAATTGAGTGTGTGGGGTTGGCCTACCTCACCCCATATATACTTTCAAGGTTTTAGGGTGTTGGGTTGGCCTGCCTCACCCCAAATAAACTTTCAGCAGTTGAGGGTGTTGTGTTGACCTGCACAATCTGAAATACATTTTAGGGAATGAGGGTGTTGGGTTGGTCTGCCCCAGCCTCATAGGCACTTTCAGTGGTTGAAGGCATTATGTTGGACTGCCTCATCCCAAATACACTTTTAGCAGTCGAGGGTGTTGGATTGGACTGTCTCAACCCAAATACACTTTCAAGGGGTTAGGGTGCTGGGGTTGGACTGCCTCACCCCAACTACACTTTCAGGGGTTGAGGGTGTTGGGTTTGACTGCGCCACCCCAAATACACTTTCAGCAGTTGAGGGTGTATTTGGACTGAGGCAGTCCAATCCAACAGTTTCAGGGGTTGAGGGTGTTGGCTTGTTCTCCCTCAGCCCAAATACACTTTCAGGGGTTGAGGGTGTTGGCTTGTTCTCCCTCAGCCCAAATACACTTTCAGGGGTTGAGGGTGTTGGCTTGGTCTCCCTCAGCCCAAATACACTTTCAGGGGTTGAGGGTTTTGGGTTGGCCTCCCTCAGCCCAAATATAATTTCAGGGGTTGATTGTGTTGGGTTGGCCTCCCTGAGCCCAAATATACTTTCAGCGGTTGAGGGTGTTGGGTCGGCCTGCCTCAGCCCAAATATACTTTCAGGGGTTGAGGTTGTTGGATTGGCCTGCCTCAGCCCAAATATACTTCCAGGGATTGAGGGTGTTGGGTTGGCCTGCCTCAGCCCAAATATACTTTCAGGGGTTGAGGTTGATGGGTTGGCCTGCCACAGCCCAAATAAACTTTTAGGTGTTGAGAGTGTAGGGTTCTCCTCCCTCAGCCCAAAAATACATTTAGGGGTTGAGGGTGTTGGGTTCTCCTCCCTCAGCCCAAAAATACATTTAGGGGTTGAGGGTGTTGGGTTCTCCTCCCTCAGCCCAAATATACTTTCAGGGGTTGATTGTGTTGGGTTAGCCTCTCTGAGCCCAAATATACTTTCAGGGGTTGAGGGTGTTGGGTTGGCCTGTCTCGGCCCAAATATACTTTTAGGGGTTGAGGGTGTTGAGTTGGTCTGCTTCAGCCCAAATATACTTTCAGGGGTTGAGATTGTTGGGTTGGCCTGCCTCAGCCCAAATATACTTCCAGGGGTTGAGGGTGTTGGGTTGGCCTCCTTCAGCCCAAATATACTTTCAGGGGTTAACTGTGTTGGGTTGGCCTGCCTCAGCCCAAATATACTTCCAGGGGTTGAGGGTGTTGGGTTGGCCTGCCTCAGCCCAAATATACTTTTAGGGGTTGAGGGTGTTGAGTTGGCCTGCTTCAGCCCAAATATACTTTTAGGGGTTGAGGGTGTTGGGTTGGCCTGCCTCAGCTCAAATATACTTTTAGGGGTTAAGGGTGTTGGGTTGGCCTCCCTCAGCCTAAATATACTTCCAGGGGTTGAGGGTTTGGGGTCCTTCAGTACCTCAGCTGCAAACTGTCCTGGATGTGCATCTAATGGAGAGAAACACAATTAGTCTTGAGATCCCATCTTTAACATAACACATTAGTAGGGTTTATAATTACAACAAATGAACTGACTTTTTTTCCAGAATATGTCTAGCACTGATATTTTCTTTTTGGTACTTGCCAATACTGATACATTTATTTTCAATTAGTTTATTTTTTTAAAATATTGGGTTATTATGCCTAGTAGAATGTTTTGTAATAGCTTCTTAACACATTTATTTTCATATATACATCATTTTAATTTACTTCACTATTTACTTTCTGGCTTTGTTGTATTGTACTTTTTATTGAATATGACTGTGCACATTAGAGGATAACATTCAGGAATCATTTAACAGCAAGTGTTTAGCTTACACATAGTTTTTTTTAAACTTTTCTGTTCTAAAGCAACTTATCATTATTCATTCATTCATCTTCTGCCGCTTTTCTGGGCCGGGTCGCGAGGGCAGCAGTCTTAGGAGAGAACCCCAGACTTCCCCATCCCCAGACACTTTCTCCAGCTCCTCAGGAGGGATCCCGAGCATTGCCAGGCCAGCCGAGAGACATAGTCCCTCCAGCGTGTCCTGGGTCTTGAAACCATCTTTTTCCTGTGGAGCACCATAGCCTCGGACTTGGAGGTGCTGATACTAATCCTAGCCGTGTGACACTTGGCAGCAAACCACCCCAGTGCATGCTGAAGGTCCATGTCTGATAAAGCCAACAGAACAACATCGTCTGCGAATAACAGAGATGAAATCTCTGTGGTCCCCAAACCGGACCCCCTCCAGCCCAAGGCTGTGCCTTGAAATTCTGTCCATAAAAATTATGAATAGAATTAGTGACAAGGGGCAGCCCTGCAAAGGTACAACATGCACTGGAAACAAATCTGACTTATTGCCGGCAATGCGAATCAGACTCCTACTCTGTTCATACATGGACGAGACAGCCCTCAACAGATCGCCTCTGACCCCATACTCCCCGAGCACCCTCCACAGAATGCCACGTGGGACACGATCGAATGCCTTCTCCAAATCCACAAAACACATGTGGACTGGTTGAGCATACTCCCATGAACCCTCGAGCACCCTGGTGAGGGTATAGAGCTGGTCCATTGTACCACGGCCCGGACGAAAACCGCATTGTTCCTCCTGGAACTTAGGTTCAACCATTGGCCAGATCCTCCTCTCCAGTACCCTGGCGTAGACTTTCCCCGAGAGGCTGAGGAGTGTGATCCCCCTATAGTTTGAGCAGACCCTCCGGTCCCCTTCTTAAAAATGGGAACCACTACCCCAGTTGCCCAGTCTAAAGTTACTGTCCCCGACCTCCATGCGATGTTGTGAAGACGTGTCAGCCACAACAGCCCCACAACATCCAGAGACCTAAGATACACAAGGTGAATCTCATCCACCCCTGCTGCTTTGCCACTGCGGAGCTTGCAAACTACCTCAGTGACCTCATCTTGGGTGATGTGCGAGTCCACCCCTGCACCCCCAGTCTCTGCTTCCTCGATGAAAGACATGTGGGTGGGGCTAAAGAGATCCTCAAAAGATTCCTTCCACCGCCCGACAACATCCCCAGTTGAGGTCAACAGCTCCCCACTTCCGCTGTAAACAGCGTCAATGTGGAGATGCCTTCCCCTTCTGAGGCGCTGGACAGTTTGCCAGAATCTCTTTGGGGCTGACCGACAGTCTTCCTCCATCGTCTCCCCGAGCTCTTCCCAGGTCAGAGTTTTTGCTTCCGCACCCGCCTGGGCTGCAGCACGCTTGGCCTGTCGATACCCATCAGCTGTCTCTGCAGTCCTGCAAGCCAACCAAACCCTTTAGGACTCCTTCTTCAGCTTGACGGCATCCCTTACTTCCACAACCCGATGGTCGACATTGGATTGCCGCCCCGACAGGCACCACAGACCTTATGACCACAGCTCCTCACGGCCGCGTTAACAATGGAGTCAGAGAACATGGACCACTCAGTCTCCATGTCTCCAGCCTCCCTCGGGATCTGGTCAAAGCTCTTCCGGAGGTGAGAATTGAAAATCCCTCTGACTTAGGGTTCAGCAAGACATTCTCAGAGGACCCTCACAATACGCTTGGGCCTACCAGGTCTGTCTAGTTTTCCCCCTTGCCAGCGGATCTAACTCCCTACCAGGTGGTAATCAGTTCTGCCCCTCTCTTTACCCGAGTGTCCAAGACATACGGTCGGAGATCAGATGATACATCCACAAAGTCGATCATTGACCTCCACCCTAGGGTGTCCTGGTGCCATGTGCATTGATGGACACCCTTATGCTTGAACATGGTGTTCGTTATGGACAAACTGTGATTAGCACAGAAGTCAAATAACAAAACACCACTTGGGTTCAGATCAGGGAGGCCGTTCCTCCCAATCACGCCTCTCCAGGTATCACTGTCATTACCCACGTGGGCATTGAAGTCCCCCAGTAGAACAATGGAGTCCTTAGTCTGGGCACCTTCCAGCACCCCACCCAAGGACTCCAAGAAGACCGGGTACTCTGCACTGGTGTTTGGCTCGTAGGCACATACAACAGTGAGAGACCTATCCCCGACCCGAAGGGGCAGGGAGGCAACCCTCTCGTTCACTGGGGAAAACTCCAACACATGGCGGCTAAAATGGGGAGCTATAAGCAAGCTCACACCAGCCCGCAGCCTCTTACCGTGAGCAACTCCAGAGTAGAAGAAAGTCCAGCCCTTTTTAAGAAGTTGAGTTCCAGAGCCCAAGCTGTGAGTGGAGGTGAGCCCAACTACCTCTAGTAACTATGATCTTAATTTAACATTAAGTAAGGAAAATCAAAAGCACCATATTTTGATTTGCACTGATTGAGAAATTTACAATTGTATGGCACGTTTCACAAACACATTTAGTTTGTTTTGTTTTGAAATGAAATTCAGGCTTGACACTTTTAATAAATGCTGTTCATAGTAAATATAGTGTTATATTTATGATTTCGTTTAATTCAGGGTGATGTGCTCTCAGAGCTCTCCCTCCTTCCATACCATCTCTCCATAGCTTCAAGTAATGCAGGCACTATGTGCATCATCTTACTCCCTTTGCTAATGACATACTGAACCAATATACAAACTTTACATTGACGACTATAGAAAAGAGTTTGCACTATGTGCTGTTGCCCTGGATCACCTTTCCATGCTTTTTTATCAGCTCACTCATTCCAACATTATAACAATTACACACTACATGACAAAAGTCTTGCTGTCAATTCCAACTGTAAAAGCAAATAATAACTTGACTTCTAGTTGATCGTTTGTAAAAGTATCAGAAAGTGGATTGTTCTGATGAATCATCTGTTGATCTGCATCCCAATCATCACACATAGAGAGATCTACTGGAAGACCTACTGGAACCCACATGAAGCCAAGATTCTCAAAGAAATAAGTCAAGTTTGGTGAAGGAGAATTCATGGTTTAGGGTTACATTCAGTATGGGGTTGTGCGAGAGATCTGCATAGTGGATGGCAACATCAACAGCCTGTGGCATCAAAACATTTGTGCTGCCCATTACATTACAAACCACAGGAAAGGGCAAATTCTCCAGCCGGATAGCGCTCCTTCTCCTAAGCAGAGTCAGACCTTACTGTCCTAATGAAATCATTCAAAATCAAGGCATGATCATATTATATTTTGATCAATTAAGCGTCATCTAGATGTCTTTGCCTTTCATATAAGCCACTTCTGATACCAAATGATCAACTAGTAGTCAAGTTATTATTTGTTGTTCCTAAAATTTGGATAGGCGACAAGACTCTTGTCAGGTAGTGTGTATATATATACACAAACATCCTTAGTCTCTGATATCTCCATTCTGTGCTATCTGAGCATCTTAATGATTAGAAGTACAAGAACATGAGTGCAACATCAGTGTATCCTCAATTGCCTGTCATATTACGCATTTGACTTTTTAAAAATAGTCTCTCTGAACGTCTCAATCAATTATGTTAAAGCATTCACATCATGAAGTGGAATCACTAATAGATGATTATTGTATTTCGGTATTAGATGCATTTTAAATTCTTGAACTGTATTATACAGTTACTTTAGTGAAAAAGGATTAATCCATTCTAAGAAATTAATTTCAATTATTTTGATCCATTTCTTGCAGCTGATGCAAGTCTTCAATAATATTGAATAGCACCGGTAACTTACCTAGCTGAGTCTCCTCTGTGTTCTGATATTCAGTAGTCTGGATGATCTGGATGGTTTGCACTACGGAAATAAAATTAAAAACAGATCAATTCTAATCTCAAGAGGAAATTTCCTTCATTCATTCTTTTTCCTTCGGCTTAGTCCCTTTATTAATCAGGGGAGGCCACAGCGGAATGAACCGTCAGCTATCCAGCATATGTTTTACACAGCGGATGCCCTTCCAGATGCAACCCAGTACTGGGAAACACCCGTAAACTCTTGCATTCACACTCATACACTACGGCCAAATTGGTTTATTCAATGCCCCTATAGCACATGTGTTTGGACTGTGGGGGAAACCGGAGCACCCGGAGGAAACCCACGCCAACACTGAGCCACCATGTCGCCCCAAGAGGAAATTTAAATTAGATTATTTTGATCCTCGAACATCATTCCAATCAGCCAATCAGAATTAAAGCATACGTTTAGTTTATGTTCAGTTTAGGCTCACGGTTAGGTTTATGCTCCTCTACATGATTGTTATCCAACTATTATTCCCCTGCTGGGTGTAGATCATCCAAATCTTCAGTAGTGGCAGGTTGGAGCTCAGAATTTGGCCAGTCTGACACCATGGATGGTGCAAATGCTTCATCAAGGAAAATTTCTCCGTTATATGGAAAAATTCCAGTTAACCTAAATCCAGAAGTGATGTTGCGTTGTGTCACTGCTGACATGAAGGCCTCATTCATAAGTCCTGCAGTCTGATAGACTAAATTTAACTTGTGCCTTATGTCTCACTTAACCCCACGCCACATTTTAGAAAAAAATGATATTTTTTATCAATTCAGGCTAATCTTCAGCTTGCATCATCACATGATTTTATATGTTGATAGTTCATCAACATGCATGATATAAGTTTTTCTATCAATTTGCTTTGGCACAACAGTTGATTAAGTTTACAGCAATTTTATTTTATTTTTATATTCCATGAACATTTTTCTAAAAAAAATAGTTCAGTATTTACCTCTTCCAGATATCACTTTCATCTGATTTGAGGAGAACTGCAGCAGTTTGTGTCTGAACTGAGAGACTGATTTCACCACATCATCAAAACACAGATGAGAACTGACAGTGAAGCCTGAATCTGAAGATCCAGAGAGAGAAACAGACGGGAAACTCTACACAAACACAAACACTCTATAAGTACAGAAGCTTGTTCTTCATCTGTTCTACATCACACACACATAAATACCTGGAGGAAGTGAAGATGATCCTGTGTTTCTGAAAGCTGCTTCAGCTCAGTGTTTCTCCTCTTCAGATCATTGATCTCCAGCTTCAGTCGCTCCAGTTGTTCTTCAGCTCGACTCACAGCAGCTCTTTCCTGATCTCTGATCAGCTGATTCACCTCAGAGCGACGTTTCTCAATATCCTGGATGAGTTCAGTGAAGATCCTCTCACTGTCCTCCACTGCCGACTGTGCTGAGCGCTGGTACAGGACACACTCATCACTTTCAGTTCATTCACTTTAGTTACCAACAGTGAAAACTATTGATAAGAACAGCCTGAACATTCTTCTAAACATCTCCTTGTCTTCCATAAAGTATGGATTTAAAACAAATGACAGAATCTCCATCCAGTTTATTTTTCTCACCTTATGAATCCCAAAAGCGTCTCTCAGTTTAAGAAGATCTTCCTCTCTCTTCTGGATTATTATTAGTAAGTTTCTCTGGTTCTCCTCCAAATGTTCCTGCAGACAAATATCATTAAACCACCACAGCTCAGAGGTTTCTCTGATTGAAGGAAAATAAAGTGTCATTGATGAGTTCCAGCAAGCACTATACTGTACCTGTTTCTCTTTCATTTCCGCTGCGTTTGTCACAGTGTCGTGATGTTTGTGTTCATCCATCAAACACAGCACACAGATGCAGCGCTGGTCGGTGCGGCAGTAAATCTCCATCACTTTATTATGCTGAGGGCAGATCATCTCCTGCAGTCGTCCAGTGGCCTCCATCAGATTGTGTCCTCGACCTCTGAAGAGACTCTCGTGCTGTTGGAGGTGATCTGGACAATAAGAGTTTCTACACTCCTGACAGGACTTCACAGCTTTCTGCTTATTTCCAGTGCAGGCGTCGCACTCCACATCTCCAGATCCAGTGTGAACAGAAGCAGGAGCAGCCGTCTGGAGTCTGCTCTTCTGCAGTTTCTCCAGCATTTCAGCAAACACCACATTCTTAGCCAAAGCAGGTCTCGGAGTGAAGCTCTGTTTGCATAAAGGACAGCTGTAGATTCGCTTCTGCTCCTCCTGATTCCAGCAGTCTGTGATGCAGCTCATGCAGTAACTGTGTCCACAGGGAATCGTTACTGGACTCTTCAGGAGGTCCAGACACACCATACATTTGAACTGTGCCTCGGCCCAGGAGACACTCGCTGCTGCCATTTCCCTGTGGGAACACACAGATAAAGAGTACACACAATTATGTGTAGATTCATATTCCTTTTGCTTATATTAGATTTTAGTCACCGTCTATCAATAATAGTACATAACCAATATCAATAGGTTTTTATGTATTCATATTTTTAGAGTGATGTTTTTCACTTCACACACAGAGATGCAACATTTGATTTGAGTGTTTTCATATATATACACATATAATTGTGGGCGGGTGTCTGATAGATTTGGGCTTATTATATTAAAATTGTGTGTTTCCACAAAAGACTGTCTGAGAAACTGAAGGAAATGCAAACAGTGTTGTGACTCTTCTCTATTTGATCATTCTTCTGCTTATGATCGTTTAGATACCCAGCAAACAATTTAGTGTTTAATAGACGTCTAAATGTAGACAGCTTGGCTAAAACAAAGCTAAATTTGGGTTGTCAGTGAAAATCTAACAGACATCTAAGAATAGCTCAAAACTAGGCTAGTTATCAATTAAGACAGATTAGACAGACTTTACATGTGTAGTCATTCATTTCAGTTTATTTGATGACTAGTCTAGTTTTGGCCTATTCTTAGACACATATTAGATATTCATGGACAGCCCAAATTTAGCCTTGTTTTAGGCAAGACTACTATGTTTAGACTATTACAGTTCTATCAGACATCTTTTAAAAACAAAACATGCTTGCTGGGTACAGACACACATTTTACTTTTAATAAATATGACGTTTCTAAAAAAAATTCAGTTATTATTTAAAATATTAATCTACTGTCATTCTTAAAATCATATGTAAAGCTCATAATGCTGTTGTTTTACACACATGCATGTAAAGATGTTTTGTAACATCGTTTTTAAAAATCGCATGCATCAGCCTACAGTGTTATTGAAAAGTAAAAGCGACAAGCGAAACAGAAGTAGAGACAGTCATGTAGGAAATGAAACACGATTTCTTCTTACTTTCACTTTGCTGTAGCCAGCAAAAACGAAACTCAGAATTATTAGCATAGAGCAAACATTAAGCTCTCAAAAGTTATGAAATGGCGCTTAAACTTGAATGAACCCTCAATAAAGAGACAAATCCTGTCAGAAAAGCACAACTACAAACTCGTGTGTTATTATTTTGACTCTAAACTCACCTGTATCTGTAGAAACACGGACTGCTCACTCTTTCCTGTGAAGTCACGTGATCTATCAGCCTGTGATATAATAACAGGATGATGTATTACTTAATCTGCTCACGTATGTCTTACTTCATTCTGTTAGCCTAAATCGCCCCAATACACATTTGAGCATAATGACTGGATAAACACAGCCAACAAATGCTAACAAAAACAGATCTACCTATATATGAGCTCCTCATAAACTAACAAGTGTATTAAGACATTCTGTACATTTAAAGTGCACAATCACATGTATATTAGATTACATAAAGTGTACATTTCATTGTGTCTAAATAAAGCGTAAAATAATGTTTTAAAATGCTAATGCTAGTTGATATTGTATACTAGATTAAGATATAATACTGAAAAAAAAAACTAACAGCTATAAAACCCAAAGATTTAATGGGGACTTTAAGGCATCTGAAACATTCTGGCAGAAGCAGGCAAATCTTATTGGCTGGGATGATGTGAGAGAAACTAAACTGATTTTATAGCAAACAAACAAACAAACAAACAAACAAACACTTATGTCATGAATGAATTTATACATTGATTCACTTCGCAGACGCTTTTATTCAAAGTGGCGTACAAATGTGAATCAAATGAACACTTCAAATCATCATAGAGCAGTAATATTTGTGTTATCCTTCATCATTGCCTGATATTGACCTCAGTTATTAATGTAGAATGTAGATAAACATGCTTATAAACATGAACAACTCAGTGGAATAAACATTTTAATCCAATAAGAACAAATGTAACATAATAAAATGTAATAAATTCCAGCTTGCTCATCAGAAAAGCAATGTGGTTTTGTTTTAACAGACCATGTTATGATAAAAATGGTAGCAGTGAGATGGCAGTAACGGATATTCTAGTATTCGCCGGTCATAAAATCCCTCAGCCAAAGTCCATCATCAAAGTGGTCCAGCTTTGTGTTGCTCAAGGATTTAAAAGGAGTCAAGATGAAAAATTATTTGCACGCACAAAATAAAAAAAAACACTTCTGATGCATTAAATGATTATCAAGACAACTTAAATATTATTATATCAATCAAAATCAGGCAACTGATTTTAATAACGTAAGTTCACAAACAGCTAAAAACAGGAAATTTCTAAAGCTTTTTATAATAAAGCAAATTTATATGTAAATATGCACATGTACATTTTAATGTAAAACTAATACTAATGTTTATTTAGGCTTTGGATTACCTCTGCCAAAATTATGGTGGGTGGGGGTTCCAAATACAGGGGTGTTGGTACCAAAGCTAAGCGGGTTAACAGAGGAGGTGGTTCCAAAGCTAAGCGGGTTAACAGAGGAGGTGGTTCCAAAGCTAAGCGGGTTAACAGAGGTGGGGGTTCCAAAGCTAAGCGGGTTAACAGAGGAGGTGGTTCTAAAGCTAAGCTGGTTAACAGAGGTGGGGGTTCCAAAGCTAAGCGGGTTAACAGAGGAGGTGGTTCCAAAGCTAGGTGGGTTTAAAGAGGAGGTGGTTCCAAAGCTAGGTGGGTTTACAGAGGAGGTGGTTCCATAGCTAGGTGGGTTTACAGAGGTGGTGGTTCTAAAGCTAGGTGGGTTTACAGAGGTGGTGGTTCCAAAGCTAGGTGGGTTTACAGAGGTGGTGGTTCCAAAGCTAGGTGGGTTTACAGAGGTGGTGGTTCCAAATCTAGGTGGGTTTACAGAGGTGGTGGTTCCAAAGCTAGGTGGGTTTACAGAGGTGGTGGTTCCAAAGCTAGGTGGGTTTACAGAGGAGGTGGTTCCAAAGCTAGGTAGGTTTACAGAGGTGGTGGTTCTAAAGCTAGGTGGGTTTACAGAGGAGGTGGTTCCAAAGCTAGGTGGGTTTACAGAGGTGGTGGTTCCAAAGCTAGCTGGGTTTACAGAGGTGGTGGTTCTAAAGCTAGGTGGGTTTACAGAGGAGGTGGTTCCAAAGCTTAATGAGCTTACAGTGGAGGGGGACAAGCATTTGGACTCCCTTGGCTCAAGAAGGTTTACTGGATTTGGGATCTTTGGGCCGTCAGAAGACCCCTCCAACACTGGATGAGAATCTGATAGAGATAGAATAAGACTTAATTTAATTAAAAGTATTAAACTACTCTGTTGTATTTTTGGACTGTCTGTGTTTTCATGGTAACTTACGTTGTTGAAACTCCTCACTGGTCTGATCTTCAGGAGTCTGAGTGACCTGAACTGTTTTCACTATATGGAAATCAAACACATCTGCAGTTTAACTCACACAGCAAGACAAAATCAACATTAAACTACTAATATATTCTTGATTTCTCAATTAACTCGTCTGAAAACATATCAGTATTCACCTGTTTTAGAAATCTCTTCTATCATATTTGAGGAGAACTGCAGCAGTCTGTCTCTGAGCTGAGAGACTGATTTCACCACATCATCAAAACACAGATGAGAACTGACAGTGAAGCCTGAATCTGAAGATCCAGAGAGAGAAACAGACGGGAAACTCTACACAAACACAAACACTCTATAAGTACAGAAGCTTGTTACCGTCACTCATTCTTCATCTGTTCTACATCACACACACATAAATACCTGGAGGAAGTGAAGATGATCCTGTGTTTCTGAAAGCTGCTTCAGCTCAGTGTTTCTCCTCTTCAGATCATTGATCTCCAGCTTCAGTCGCTCCAGTTGTTCTTCAGCTCGACTCACAGCGGCTCTTTCCTGATCTCTGATCAGCTGATTCACCTCAGAGCGACGTTTCTCAATATCCTGGATGAGTTCAGTGAAGATCCTCTCACTGTCCTCCACTGCCGACTGTGCTGAGCGCTGGTACAGGACACACTCATCACTTTCAGTTCATTCACTTTAGTACCAACAGTGAAAACTATTGATAAGAACAGCCTGAACATTCTTCTAAACATCTCCTTGTGTTTATTAAAGAACAAATTTCAAACAAATGACAGAATCTCCATCCAGTTTATTTTTCTCACCTTATGAATGTCAACAGCGTCTCTCAGCTGCTGAAGATCTTCCTCTCGCTTCTGGATTATTATTAGTAAGTTTCTCTGGTTCTCCTCCAAATGTTCCTGCAGACAAATATCATTAAACCTCCACAGCTCAGAGGTTTCTCTGATTGAAGGAAAATAAAGTGTCATTGATGAGTTCCAGCATGCAGTATACTGTACCTTTTTCTCTCTCCTTTCCGCTGTGATTGTCACAGTGTCGTGATTTTTGTGTTCGTCCACCAAACACAGCACACAGATGCAGCGCTGGTCGGTGCGGCAGTAAATCTCCATCACTTTATTATGCTGAGGGCAGATCATCTCCTGCAGTCGTCCAGTGGCCTCCATCAGATTGTGTCCTCGACCTCTGAAGAGACTCTCGTGCTGTTGGAGGTGATCTGGACAATAAGAGTTTCTACACTCCTGACAGGACTTCACAGCTTTCTGCTTATTTCCAGTGCAGGCGTCGCACTCCACATCTCCAGATCCAGTGTGAACAGAAGCAGGAGCAGCCATCTGGAGTCTGCTCTTCTGCAGTTTCTCCAGCATTTCAGCAAGCACCACATTCTTAGCTAAAGCAGGTCTCGGAGTGAAGCTCTGTTTGCATAAAGGACAGCTGTAGATTCGCTTCTGCTCCTCCTGATTCCAGCAGTCTGTGATGCAGCTCATGCAGTAACTGTGTCCACAGGGAATCGTCACTGGGTCCTGCAGGAGGTCCAGACACACCGGACACATAAACTGGTTCTGATCCACTGTAACACAACCGTCTGCCATTGTACTGTGGGAACACACGGATAAAGAGCACACACAATTATTTGTAGGTTCTTATTCCTTTACTCACATTTAGATTTTACTCATCGTCCAGCAGTTATAATAGATGACAAATACCCTTTGTTTATTATAGACTACTATTTTGCCTGTTAAGTTCTCTGCTATATTCGTTGTATCGAATAAAATAATGCCTGAAGTGTGTAAAAAATAAAATCTTGTGGAATATGATAAACTGAGAAAAAACAATGCACTGAATTAACAAGTGCTTTCGTTGGAATGATTTGAATTGTCAGGGTTGTATTTGTGGGTTCTGAAATTTAACGTAGCAAGTCATTTAAGCTGTGAAAACATCACACACACTTTTATGCTTAAATTCAATACTTCATATTCACCTTCCAGACTTCACTTCCAAAATACTCAGTTCTACTTAAACTGTATATTATTCAAAAAGGCAATATTCAGTTCATTTCATTACAGTTAAATAAATTCCCTTCCATAAATTTAGTGGCTCAAATTCGGCTGTTAAAATACATGACATAGCAGGCAATATATTGCAGATTAACTGAAAATTTAGGAAACTCATTCCAGAAGGTGAATATGAAATATTGAATTTAAGTCTGAAAATGTGAAATGTGTTTGTTAAAAAATTCACAGATTAAATAAACAGCTAAGTTAAATTCCAGGACCTAAAAATAAAAACCTTGGCAATTCAAGTCACGAAGTTTCACAAACTAATTTCAAAAGGTGCAGGTGATATGATTGAGCATGACTGGCTTCTCCTCTGTAATCGGTAATAATCCAATTAGAGTGACCCAAGCTAACTATAAATGGATTGTTTTCTCCCTACTGCTCTATCTCCGTTTTGGAAGAATCCCCCCTTCCACCCCATCTCCTCCTTTTCCTAAGGGGAGCTCTCGAGACCTACCTGATCTCGGATCCCCTGATATGCTTATTGACCGGGCGGGAGCTCAGGGTTCTCTCCCGGGACAGCATGCCAAACCTGCTATAAACGCTGAGCATATCTAAGTGGGAACTCTTGAAAATGCAAGCGCTGGCTAATTCAATGCATTATATTTTCAGTTATTGCTGTTCGACGAGCTTTTTATTTTAAATACTTTAGGCATTATTTTTGTTTCATATATTTCACACACAGGACGTCATGATGGCGCAGTGGGGAGCATGATCGCCTCACAGCAAGAAGGTCGCTGGTTCGACTCGAGCTTCGGCTGGGTCAGTTGGCGTTTCTGTGTGGAGTTTGCATGTTCTCCCCATGTTCCCGTGGGTTTCCTCCGGGTGCTCCGGTTTCCCCCACAGTCCAAACACATGCACTATAAGGGAATTGAATAAGCTAAATTGTCTGTAGTGTATATGTGTGAATGAGAGTGTGTGGTTGTTTCCCAGAGATAGGTCGCAGCTGGAAGGGCATCCGCTGCATAAAACATGTGCTGGATAAGTTGGCGGTTCATTCCGCTGTGGCGAGCCCTAATTAATAAAGGGACTAAGCCGAAAGGAAAATAAATGAACGTTAAATTTATATTCTTAATATTAGCCTGCTCATATTTACAACTCATAATGCTGTTTTTAAAGTTTACACAAACAGCGCATGCGCGTACAGTCTCCTAAACTCTTGTAAAGTTGTTTTTTTATTATCACAAGCGTTAACATACAATGCTACTGAAAATTTTAACCTACAAATAAAACATATTGTACTGTACTGACCAAAAATAAACACGTTTGTTTCTTACTTTTTATTTAGCTGTGACTTCAGCCAGTTCAGCAAAACGAAACTCATAAAGCAAACATTAGCACTGGACTCTCTAAAGTTATGAAATGTCACTTAAACGAACCCTCAATAAAGAGACAAATCCTGTCAGAAAAGCGCAACTATAAACTCGCATGTTATTATTTTGACTAAACTCACCTGTGTCTGAAAAAACACGGACTGCTTACTGCTTCCCGTATAGTCACGTGATCTATCAGCCCACTCCTCACAGCACATACAGTACATGTCGTATTTAACTCTTTTAGCCTCAATCGTCCCAATACAAATGTGAGTAGAAATAAATGTACAAACAAAGAAGAAGGAAAAACCAACAAATAAATGTATGCATGTGAATTATGCCAAATTTATTAGTAATCTCACATGTTTTTTTTTTAATGTAACATAAGTGTGTAGGCAGTAAACATAATTGGAGAGCCTGAAAATAAGACACACTGTAGATCGTTTGTGAAAAGTTAAAAACTGTGATGTTAGTGTTGTCAGATTAAATCAATACAAAACCCTGCATTTCAAAGTGCCCACAAACTTATTCTTGCAACTGTGTGTGTTTTATATAATTATTATTATTTTATTGGAACAGTCAAACAAGTCGAAATAAAGGTCACATATATTTCAACATGGGTGACACGGTGGCATAGTGGGTAACACGACCGTCTCACAGCAAAAAGGTTGCTGGTTTGAGTCCCGGCTGTGTCAGTTGGCATTTTTGTGTGAGTTTGCATATTCTCCCCGTGTTCGCGTGGGTTTCCTCCAGGTGCTCCGGTTAAGGTAGGTTAAATTGTCCATGGTGTATGTGTGTGAATGTGTGTATGGGTGTTTCCCAGTGATGGGTTGCAGCTGGAAGAGCATCTGTTGCATAAAACATATGCTGGATAAGTTGTCGGTTTATTCCATTGTGATGACCCCAGGTTAATAAAGGGACTAAGCTGAAAAGAAACTGAATGATTGAATATTTTCCAACATTCATAATTAGCTTACTTTATTACTATATCTGAATATACATTTTACTCTTATGTGATTAATAAATGTCTGTAATGTTATTTCCGATTTAAAAGACGCCTTTTACCTATTAAACTGATGCATGGCATTGCAGGATTAAACAAATGCATAGATATAAAAAATATCAATGTTGAGAAAGCAGGTTACTGTGTCAATTAATAAAATAACAAAATATATGATTATATATTATTACATATTAATATATTATTAACTAATAAACAAGGCTTCAACAATAAAAAAAGCACATATTAGCAGCAGGTATTAGCACGGTGAGCTTTAAGAACCATATTTACCATGAGAAATGCATGTTCAATTATGCTTGGGTGAAAATAAAATGGCAGAAACAGTGGGGGGAATATGAATCTAAAAAATAGGACAGATCCAGATGATCTGGAAGAATCACTTTCAGAAACAGGTTGTTTGAGATGTTACTGTCAGGCTACACCCAAACTGGTGCAAAAATACCAAGCAGCTGTAACAGTGTAATCTGTAGTTTATAATCTGTAGAATAGCCACAAAGGTGTATCAGTACATTTGTACTCACAGAGCAAATTTTCAAGTGTACAACCCAGCCGAGTCAACAACACTACATTTACACCTTTTCAAATCCTTAAGTGCAGGTCTACAAATCCTATTATTATTTTCTTTATTTATATAATTATATTTTCATTATACTAATATTCATAGCAAGTTATACTTGTTGGTTTATCAAAACAAACAAGGAATACTTTTTCATTAATAAACCATATATATATATATATATCTTTTTTTTTTTTTTTTTTTTTAGATTTAATTTTTTGCCTCCATTAGATAGGACAGTATTAAGACAGGAAGCAAAGTTGGAGAGGGCAAGGGAAATATCCTCGAGCCGGGATTAGAACTCGGGACACCCTGACATGTTACTGCACCATATGTCGACGCGCTACCCACTAGGCTATTGCGCCAAAAAGTTGAGTAATACCTTAAATATTTTTCAGTTCTATTTTTATAATAATAATATTAACAATGATAACAATAGTTTATTATTATTATAACTATTATTATTATTGCAGCAGTTGTTATTATTGTTGTTTTAAATGTCAAAATCCGAGGGGCTAATGAGGTCAAGTGACAGGAAACTTAATTAGTCCCCCATAATAATTATCATTTTCATAATTGTACATGCCTATGCATGTTTTTGTCTTTTTGTTTCTCTGTTGAGACTAATTAGCATTTTACCCTCCAAAATTACTTTTACTTTTTCATATTTTTTCACAATTTCCCAGTCAGTCTCCTTACTGCAAGCAAGTTAATATCTAGACTCTAATCAATGATATTCTTATGTGTTCACAGTGAGTGCCACACAAAAAAGAAAAACACACACCAAATTTTATATCATTCTAAAAAGCACAAATAACTAAGTAAATATTAAGTAAATGAATGTGCATCTCATTTTCTGGTCTCTAATTGTCCTATTTAATTGTCACAAAATCTCTTGGTTCCTTTAAGTGCTAGCTTTTATATGAGAGATCCACCAGCAACCATTATATAAGTTTACAGATCTTACAGTAACTCTTTTTTGGAATTTGAGTTCCTCTAATAACTTTCAAAGTGCTCCGAGGTCTTAGTGTAAGGAAACAGTGACTCCAGAACCTCAGTATTGACAAAAAGTGCTTGAAGGATCCCATGTAGCAAAAGGGTCCTGCAAGGACTGCAAAGACCGTCAGTGGTTCCTCAAGGAACCCCTTTCTGAGAGAAAGAGCTTTGAGGCACTTAATATACATTTTAAAGTTCCTTGACTACTCAACTGGGTATTTCATTCATTCATTCTCTTGTCGGTTTAGTCCCTTTATTAATCCGGGGTCGCCACAGCGGAATGAACCGCCAACTTATCCAGCAAGTTTTTACGCAGCGGATGCCCTTCCAGCTGCAACCCATCTCTGGGAAACATCCACACACACATTCACACACACACTCATACACTACGGACAATTTAGCCTACCCAATTCACCTTAACCGCATGTCTTTAGACTGTGGGGGAAACCGGAGCACCTGGAGGAAACCCACGCGAAGGAAGGGAGAACATGCAAACTCCACACAGAAACGGCAACTGAGCCAAGGCTCGAACAAGTGACCTCCTTGCTGTGAGGCGACAGCACTACCTACTGCGCCACTGCCTCACCCGAGTATTTCAACCACCTTTACTTTTTACAGTGTAGATGAATCACAAATGAAGAAACTTATCCGCTCATGTATTTTGTTACTATTGCTGTAGTGAACATAGTGCAAAACACATTCACACAACTGCATCTATAAATGTGGTCACTCACTAAACTTGCACATCTGCAGATTAGAATGTGTATCCACACAAAGAAAGATGCATGCATGTGGTATGTTTTCTCTTAAATATATTTTTTCTAGATATTTTTTTCCAAACACAAATATATGTTACTACAACGGCTCAAATCTGCCGATACAAGTCTTAAGTGCTAGAGAGAAAAAATACCTACACATTTGCAAATTTGCTTTGAGAGTACAAACGTACTGTTACACATTTGTGACTATTTTAACCACTACAGATGACACTTTTACAGCTGCACTAAAAGAAAATACTATCGGTTGGGTTTAGGGAAGAGGGTGGGTCAGTCAGTTGACAGCAAGTTTGAAGCTGGCCTGGTTGGCTGAGGTGTATATTGCGAAATTTGACATCATCAAAAAGTGTACACAGCAACCTCTGGTGGATTAGCAAAAATGAAAACTGCGAGAAGACGAACCTCCTGTTACGTATTACCCTGTCCCCAAAAATGTAGAACTGATTACGTATCTGCAATGACCCTGGATTGGATCTTTAACAAACCAATGACTGACAACTAAATTTCATCAGTGTGTTACATCTGTACTCTGGTACTAATACTATAGTACTCCGATTAATAATATGCAAAGTCGAGGACAATCAAAGTTTTAAAATCGCTACTGAAAACAAAAGTCTAATATCAGCAACAGTGGACATTTTGATAGTTTCATGATTGAAGTAGATTTTTTTAGTACCTGTGTCAATTTGGGTATTAGCAGGGTGGCACGGTGGCTCAGTGGTTAGCACTGTTGTCTCACAGCAAGAAGGTCGCTGGTTCGAGTCCCAGCTGGGTCAGTTAGAGTTTCTGTGTGGAGTTTCCTCTGGGTGCTACGGTTTCCGCCACAGTCCAAACATATGCACTATAGATGAATTGGATGAACTAAATTAGCCGTAGTGTATGAGTGAGTATGAGTGTGTATGGGTGTTTCCCTGTGCTTGGTTGCAGCTGGAAGGGCATCCGCTGTTTAAAACATCTGCTGGATAAGTTGTCGGTTCATTCCATTGTGATGACCCCAGGTTAATAAAGGGACTAAGCTGAAAAGAAACTAAATGAATGAATCTTTTCCAACATTCATAATTAGCTTACTTTATTACTATATCTGTTTAAACGTTTTACTCTTATGTGATTAATGAATGTCTGTAATGTTATTTCTGATTAGAAAAGACGCCTCATGATCTCTTAAACTGATGCATGGCGTTCAGAACCACTGTTTATTTAATCTTTAGTTAACAAAGACTTCCTCCCATAAATGAATTTAGACTTGTGAGGGCAAAGGGCATTGGACTCCACCCCCAAAAAAATAAGTTTACAAGGGCTGGGGCCAGATGGTGTGGACACCCTCCCCCAAAATTAGACTACAGGGGTTTGGGATGCAGGATTGGACTTCCCTTCACAATACGAGTTTTCAGGGAAGGGGTCTAAGGATTTGGACTACCTCTCCCAAAATGTGTTTACATAGGTATGGGCAGAAAGTTTTGTATTCCGTCTCCCAAAATACTTTACAGGGGTGAGTGGTCCAGGATTGGACTCCCTTCCCCAAAATGATTTACAGGGGTGGGGTGGCGTGGGTTTGGACAGCCTACGTCAAAATGTAATTACAAGGGTGGGGGTGCAGGTTTGGATTCCCTCCCCAAATATTAGTTTACAAGGGTGGCGGGCCAGATGGCTTGTACTTTCTCGTCCAAAATTTGTTTACAGGGGTGGGGGATGTGGGTTTGGACTCACTTCCCCCCAAAAAGTTTACAGCGGTGGGGGATTCAGGATTGGACTTAATCCACCGATGTGGATTTACAGGGGTGGGGGCAGAAGTTTTGGACTTTATCCACCATATTGAGTCAAAAGGGTTGGGGGGTGGGGGAAAGGATTGTCTCCCACAAAATGAGTTTACAGGGTAGCGAGCAGAGGTTTTGGATTTCCTCCCACAATATGGGTTTAGATCGGTGGGGGGTGCAGGTTCGGACTCCTTTGGCTTAGGAAGGTTTGCAGGAAGTCTTCTTGGGCCCTCAGATGTGCACTCCACCACATGATGAGAACCTGATGAAGACAAAATAAGTAATAAATTCAACAAGAAATAATAAACTGGATTTTTTTTTTACTGTGACTGCATTTTTATAGTAACTTACGTTGTTGAAACTGTTGAGACTCACTGGTTTGACATTCAGGGGTCTGAATGACCTGGACTGATTTCACTATAAAAACCAAACACATCTGCAGTTGAATTCTCACGTCAAGAGAAATCAAAATACTTTTTATTTAACATTATTTTCATGACAGCTATTTAATTTCATTGACAACTGAGCTGAAGCTTTTTTAATTTACTAGAACTTCATCTATGTTAAGCTTCTTTGACACAATGTTCACTGTAAAAAAAGGCTATAAAAATAAAGATGGATTGAACTGATTAAAAGCCAGTTTCCGTGCCTGACGTTCGGGTTGTCGTGGTCCTAACCTTTGACCACCACCCGTTCTACTGAGGGACTTTAATGCCAACGTGGGTAATGACAATGATACCTGGAGAGGCGTGATTGAGAGGAACTGCCTCCCTGATCAGAATCCGAGTGGGCAATTGGGTATCGACAGGCCAAGCGTGCTGCAGCCCGGGTGGTTGCGGAAATAAAAATTTGTTTGGTAAGAGTTTGGGAAGACCATGGAGGCGCCTCAGGAGGGGAAAGCAGCTACACATCTACATTGTTTACAGTGGAAGTGGGGAGCTGTTGACCTTGACTGGGGATGTGGTCGAACGGTGGAAGGAATACTATAGGATTTCCTTAACCCCACCGACATATCTTTTATTGAGGAAGCAGAGACTGGGGATGCAGGGGTGGACTCACCCATCACCCAAGATGAGGTCACTGAGGTAGTTTGCAAGCTCCACAGTGGCAAAGCAGCGGGGGTGAATGAGATTCACCCTGTGTATCTTAGGTCTCTAGATGTTGTGGGGCTGTCTTGGCTGACACGTCTCTACAATATCGTATGGAGGTCGAGGACAATACCTCTGGACTGGGCAACTGGGGTGGTGGTTCACATTTTTAAGACTGGGGGGCGGAGGCTGTGTTCCAACTATAAGAGGATCAAACACCTCAGCCTCCCGGGCAAAATCTATGACAGGGTACTGGAGAGAAGGATCCGGCCAATGATTGAACCTCGGATCTAGGAGGAACAATGCGGTTTTTATCTAGGCCGTGTTACACTGGACCAGCTCTATACCCTCACCAGGGTGCTCGAGGCTTCATGGGAGTATGCCCAACCAGTCCACATGTGTTTTGTGGACTTGGAGAAGGCATTCGATCATGTCTTTTGTGGCATTCTGTGGAGGGTGCTCTGGGAGTATGGGGACAGAGGCGCTCTGTTAAGGGCCGTCTCGTCCCTGTATGAACAGAGTAGGAGTTTGGTTTGCATTGCCATCAATAAGTTGGCAATAAGGTTCTCCACCGGAAAAAGGTTGTTTGCTAGCTCCAGATTGGAGAAAAGTCCTTACCCCAGGTGGAGGAGTTCAAGTATCTTGGGGTTTTGTTCACAAGTGAGGGAAGGATGAAACAGTTAATTGATAGGCAGATTGGTGCAGCGGCAGCAGTAATGCGGTCGATGTACTGGTCTGTTGTGGTAAAGAAGGAGCTGAGCTGAAAGGCAAAGCTTTCGATTTACCGGTCAATCTACGTCACCTATGGTCATGAGCTTTGGGTCATGACTGAAAGGACAAGATCTCAGATACAAGCGGCCGAAATTTATTTCCTTCTCCGGGTGGCAGGGCGCACCCTTATGAATAGGGTGAGGAGCTCTGACACCCGAGAGGAGTAGAGCCACTGTTCCTCCACATCGAGAGAAGTCAGCTGAGGCGGGCATCTGTTTCGGAAACCTCTGGGACGCCTACCTAGGGAGGTGTTCCAAGCATGTCCCACCGGGAGGAGGCCTCGGGAAAGACCCAGGACACGCTGGAGGGACTATGTCTCTCAGCTGGCATGGTAACACCTCTGGATCCCCTGGAGGAGCTGGAGGAAGTGTCTGGGGAGTGGGAAGTCTGAGGTTCTCTCCTAAGACTGCTGCCCCCGCAACACGGCCACGGACAAGCAGTAGAAAATGAATGAATAAACTGATAACATTTTTATCAATTTTTATAAACTACATGGACCTCATCCATTCTTTTGCAGTTTTTATTAGTTTGTTTCGTGTTTAGTCATTCTCATCAGTTTCACCAGAGGCAAACTATTGGACATAAAACAACATACACCAGACAATTTTCTGCCGATTTTTGATAATTTATGTTATTTGTTAGAGGTTTGTGTGAGTAGTGTGTGTGAACACAATGCTACAACGGCAGGCAGAACAAATTTCTAAACAAAGAAAGACCACTCGGACTCTCTTTGAATACTTCAGGGAGATTTTAATAATGCAAATCTCTACTGTAAACCTTCCACATACAAACAGCATATTACATGTCCCACTGTAATATTGGATCATTGCTACACCACAATAAAAGATGCATAGCATTCTGTCCCATGTGTAGCTTTGGAACGTTCTGATCATTGTTTGGTTAATCTAATACCAACCTACAGGCCGAAACTAAAATCCTCATAACCTGTAATGAGCACTGTAAAACTGTGGACCAATAAAGCAACTGGGCCGGGACTTAAAAAAAAAACAGACTTAAAAAAGCTTCAGGCCCAGGTGGTGTTTCTCCTGCCTGTCTGTGCTAAACAACTGGCCCCCGTGGTCACACAGATCTTCAATAAATCACTGAAGCTGTGCTCCTTGCTGCATTAAATTCTCCACTATCATTTCGACCCCCCAAAACCCCCAAATCACTAGACTCAATGATTACAGACCTGTTCCTCTCATGTCTTTGATTTTAAAGTGATTTTTTTAGAGACTAGTCTTACCCAACCTGAAGGACATCACTGGACCTTTGCTGGATCCTTTTCAGTTTGAATACAGAGCAAACAGGTCTATGGATGACGCAGTCAGCACAGGATCATATTCTGCAACACCTTGGCAGAACTGGGAATTATGCAAGGATCTTGTTTGAGGACTTCAGTTAACTGGATTTCTAGTGCAGTCACAACCTGGAGTTAAACAGCTCGGTAGAGAAACACCCCTGTTCTTGGGGAAGTTCACACCAGTTGGGAGAAGTTGGTTAGCAGAGTTGGGTTACAGGTTACAGGTTAATTTCCTGGTCCCGGCAGGAGTGTAGGACCAGAGGAGCAAATAAACCACACTCTCTCCACCTTCGTCACCCAGCTGAGGTGCCACTGAAAAAAACAACACTGGAAGCAATAGCTCCGGGTGTATGCTCACTGTATGTGAGATGTTTTAAAAGCAGAGTAACATTTCGAATAAATTTCGAGCATGAGAAAAAAGCCATACTTGACAAGGCTCCCTTCACATTTC
This sequence comes from Danio rerio, assembly GCF_052040795.2. Classification (NCBI taxonomy): domain Eukaryota; kingdom Metazoa; phylum Chordata; class Actinopteri; order Cypriniformes; family Danionidae; genus Danio; species Danio rerio. Next base: position 4,062,724 of record NC_141023.1, read on the forward strand.
TCAGGACCTGAAGTGGGACACTCACATTGACTCAAAAAGGCCCAGCTGAGGCAGTATTTCTTCTGCAGCTGAGAAAGTTCCTCCTGCCACAGGAGTTGCTGAAACAGTTCTACTCTGCTGTCAGAGATTCTGCCCTGTGCTCTATAACTGTTTGGCAGAGAAGATTATTAGTTGCCCCTTGCCCACACTCCAAGATCTTCATTTCTCCAGAGAGAGGAAAAGGACTCAGAAAACCACTCTGAACCCCTCACACCCGGCCCACTTTCTCTTTGAATTGTTGCCCTATGGTCGGCACTACAGAGCTCTGTGCACCAAAATAGCCAGACACAAGAAGAGCTGCCCCCCCTCCCTAGGCCAGTTCCCCTCTGAACCACTTTTAATGAACTCATATGCACATTGCACTCTATTTTTGTCAGCACTATGATTGAAATTTTTGTACTCTCTGACTTCTATCTAAGACAAATTCATTTTTGTGTGCAAGCACACTTGGCAATACACTCTTTCTGATTCTGGTTCTATTTACCTTCTTTAGAGATCTCTTCGGTCTCATCTGATAAGAACTGCAGCAGTTTGTCTCTGAACTGAGAGACTGATTTCACCACATCATCAAAACACAGATGAGAACTGACAGTGAAGCCTGAATCTGAAGATCCAGAGAAAGTGTCAGACGGGCAACTCTACACAAACACAAACACTCTATAAGTACAGAAGCTTGTTACCGTCACTCATTCTTCATCTGTTCTACATCACACACACATAAATACCTGGAGGAAGTGAAGATGATCCTGTGTTTCTGAAAGCTGCTTCAGCTCAGTGTTTCTCCTCTTCAGATCATTGATCTCCAGCTTCAGTCGCTCCAGTTGTTCTTCAGCTCGACTCACAGCAGCTCTTTCCTGATCTCTGATCAGCTGATTCACCTCAGAGCGACGTTTCTCAATATCCTGGATGAGTTCAGTGAAGATCCTCTCACTGTCCTCCACTGCCGACTGTGCTGAGCGCTGGTACAGGACACACTCATCACTTTCAGTTCATTCACTTTAGTACCAACAGTAAAAACGATTGATAAGAACAGCCTGAACATTAATCTAAACATCTCCTTGTGTTTATTAAAGAACAAATTTCAAAGAAATGATGACAGAATCTCCATCCAGTTTATTTTTCTCACCTTATGAATGTCAACAGCGTCTCTCAGCTTAAGAAGATCTTTCTCTCGCTTAAGGATTAATATTTGTAAGTACGCCTGGTTCTCCTCCAAATGTCCCTGCAGACAAATATCATTAAACTACCACAACTCACAAGTTTCTCTGATGGGAAGGAAAAAAACATGTTATTAAAGGGATCCAGCAAGCAGTATACTGTACCTGTTTCTCTCTCCTTTCTGCTACGATTGTCACAGTGTCATGATGTTTGTGTTCATCCACCAAACACAGCATACAGATGCAGCGCTGGTCGGTGCGGCAGTAAATCTCCATCACTTTATTATGCTGAGGGCAGATCATCTCCTGCAGTCGTCCAGTGGCCTCCATCAGATTGTGTCCTCGACCTCTGAAGAGACTCTCGTGCTGTTGGAGGTGATCTGGACAATAAGAGTTTCTACACTCCTGACAGGACTTCACAGCTTTCTGCTTATTTCCAGTGCAGGCGTCGCACTCCACATCTCCAGATCCAGTGTGAACAGAAGCAGGAGCAGCCGTCTGGAGTCTGCTCTTCTGCAGTTTCTCCAGCATTTCAGCAAACACCACATTCTTAGCTAAAGCAGGTCTCGGAGTGAAGCTCTGTTTGCATAAAGGACAGCTGTAGATTCGCTTCTGCTCCTCCTGATTCCAGCAGTCTGTGATGCAGCTCATGCAGTAACTGTGTCCACAGGGAATCGTCACTGGGTCCTGCAGGACGTCCAGACACACTGGACACGTGAACTGGTCCTCGGCCCAGGAGACACTCGCTGCTGCCATTTTACTGTGGGAACACACATACAATCAAATACAGAGTTTATTTTTCTTCCTGATGACTAGACACACACAGAATGTACATGAGCAGATTAATGCAGATTTTTACAATCTATTTATTTATTTACTTTCGTATTTATGCAGTGTTTTTATGCTAATTTGGCTGGTTTGGCCTTGATTATAGCTCCAAAACTTGGCCACTATGTGTTTGAGTTTTCCCTGGTGAACAATAGGGTCGCCCCCTCTCATCTGTGGCTTGGGGATAGGTCTCTCGCTGTAGTTTCAGCCTACAGGCAGTTGATGGTTGCAGACAGGTCAAGAATGCTCCAGCCAGGTAGTTGCAGAAGCAAAAACTCAGAACTGGAAAGAGTTTGGGGAGACCATGAAGGAAGACTACCAGTCAGCCTCTAAGAGATTCTGTCAATCCGGTGCCTCAGGAAGGGAAAGCAGTTCCACACTAACACTGATCATAGTGGAAGTGAGGAGCTGTTGACCTCAACTGGGAATGTGTGTCCTCAGTCCCACTGACACGCCTTCCATTGAAGAAGCAGAGACCAGGGTTGCAGGAGCTACCTACCCAATCATCCAAGCTGAAGTCACTGAGGTAGTCTGCAACCTTACCTCAGCAATATTGTGTGGAAGTCGATAGTTCCTCTAGACTGGGCATCTGAGGTGGTGGAGGTGGCTGCCATATTTAGAGGGGGGACTGGAGCGTTTGTTCCAACTATAGAGGGATCACACTAGTCAGCTTTCTTGGAAAAGTATATGGCGGGGTACTGGAGAGGATCTGGCCAATGGTTAAACGAGAAACAATGCAGATTTTGTCAAGGATGTAGAACACTGGGTCAGATCTACACCGATACTAGTCATGATAGAAGGTTCATGGGAATATGACTGACCAGTCCACATGTGTTTTCTGGACTTGGGTAAGACATTCGTCCATGTACCCCATGGCATTCTGTGTGTTTGCTTTGGGAGTATGGGGTCGGAGGCGCTCTGTTAGGGGCTGTCCATTCCCTGTATGAACAGAGCAGGTGTTGGATTCACATTGCTGGCAATAAGTCAGACTTGTTCCCAGTGCATGATGGACTCCGGCAGGGTTTCTGTTTGTCTGGTCAGTTGTAGTAAAGAAGGAACTGAGCTGATAGCCAAAGCTCTGGATTTACTGACATATATGATACTGATATGTTCCTACTCTCACCTATGGTCATGAGCTTAGGGTCATGATTAAAGGACAAGATCCTCCTGGATACCTACCTAGGAGAATGTTCCAGGCATGTCCACTGGAAAAGGGGCCTTGGAGAAGACCAGCTGGAGTGACTATGTCTCTCTTGGTTTGCCTGAGAATGCCTCGAGATTCCCCAGGAGGAGCTGGAGGAGGTGTCTGTGGAGAATCTGGGGTTCTCTCTCATATATATATATACACTAGATATCACATAGGGACCCTGAGCATGTGTCAATGGCGCCACCACATTTGTACAGTGCTTCCAGGACAAGTGTCACGAGTCAAGACAGTGTGACAATGTGAAGATACTGGACTTTAGCGCTGTGTATGGGTGTAGTAACGAGCAAACAAAGAAAACAAAGCACAAAGGCAGAACATTTCATGGGTTAGATTTCGTTTTTTACCTTTTTATATGTTATAAGCGTTTGTGCAAAACAAGTAGCGAAGTTTCATAAACTAATTTCAAGAGGAGCCTGTGATATGATTGAGCACGACTGGCCGCTCATCTGTAATCAGTAATAATCCAATCAGAGTGATCCTAGTTTACAATACATGGATTGTTTTCTCCCTACTGCTCTCTCTTTGTTTTGGAAGAATCCCCCCCCTTCCACCCCATCTCCACCTTTTCCTCCCTTTTCCAAGGGGGAGCTGATCTCAGATCTCCCGATATGCTTATTTGACCGGGCGGGAGCCTTGGGCACAAATATGTCCGAGCTCAGGGTTCTCTCCCGAGACAGCATGCCAAACCTGCTATAAACGCTAAGCATATCTAGGTGGCAACTCTAGAAACGTTATTGATGATAATAAAGTCACTTACTGTATTCAACATAAGACAAAGCAGCTCCAACTTGCACTAAATACTCAGCTTATGGTAATTTTGTTGAATAAAATGAGCAAACAATCCAAATGAAATATGACAACGAGATGCTGCAGTGCTAGAAACTTGTGTTATTGGCATTAAGAACGATTCGCTCATAACAGATTCATTCACAAAAGAATCGCTCCCTCCGTCAGAATGGGAAGTGAAAGCAGTAGAGGTGTGTTTCAGGACATGGATTAGATCAAATTTAACAGGGAGGGAGGATAATACATTTCCATGCACACAAACACTCGTTCCTTATCAGGAATGCCCGTGCAGTCACTTAACCATCAATACAGAAAAGTGATGGAAAATTATAATATTCGTAATTTAAAAAAAATATTTGCATAATGATCATAGATAAATGCATATTTGTGTAATTCTCTGGCTCTGGATGGCCACAGTCCTCCACTGCAGCTTGGTCTTGTATTTATTTCAACAGAGCGCTACCCTGTACAAAAATAGCGGCTCTATTGACGCACTCGTTCTAATAGACAACAAAGTAGGCGACATCTAATGTAAAAATCTATGGTTCTCTCCCCTGAGACTGCTGACACCATGAACGGGCCCCTGATAAGCGGATGAAAATGATCAAGATGTCTTTAAGTTAATGTATAATTTGAGAGATTGACTGTGGTTTTGTTTAGCAAACAAGTGGTTTTAATTGGATTTTGATTGTAAACCTTGAACTTATTTTTTAGTCTATGTGTTAGGTTTTCAGCTCCTACACTGTCCACATTTATCTACAGATTTTTTACTACATTCTGCACAGTAATAGCACAAAGGTCCACAGATTCTGTCTCACCCAGCTGACATACTTGAGAAACAGGTTTAGCTGTAAGCAGTCACTTACTGTAAATAACCTGAAATCATAAAATACATAGCTGTCAACCCTCCCGCTTTTCCCGGGATTCTCCCGTATTTTACAGATCTATCCCGCTATAATCCCATAAAAGTATTTTCCTGTATTTCACCCGTATTTTCAGTGTTTCTCTGAAGGGTGGTAAATAAACATTAAAGAGCCGATCCTCTCTATATGCAACCCATACCACCGGACCACCAGGGGCCGCCCCTTGCTCTTAAATGTGAGTCTGTTTTGTGCTTTTGCTTTGTTTAGGCAGGAAAACACTTTGAAATAAAATTAAAAATGGCGGGATTCCCTTTTCTTTCCATTACAGGTGCAGTTGCCCCTTCATTATTAATCCTCAAAACGGTCATATAGCAGTGCGTGACTGTCAGCTGACGCGCTCCATAGTGATAAATAGACACTGTTTCCCAAACAGATTCTGTACACATTATTTGAAGTGGAACGAAAGTCTGGGTTTTGGGTGCATGTTTGAACATACATATACACATAATTAATTATAAGAACTAAAGATGTCAGTCTTTTTTCAAACACAACTAATTTCATCTCAAATGAGCATAAAAAGTTAGGAAAACAGTCGAATGCTTTCATTATAATGTTAGATGTGTTTTAAAGTGACACCTCTGTTATTAAATGTAATCAAATGAAAAAACTCTAAATAAATAAGAGATTAATTTGTTGCGTTTAAGTTATACAGTGAAGAAACGGCTAATGAGATTTGATAGCTTGATTCTATTTCATTATAATAGCTATTAATTTTAATAAGCTGAACTGTTTGCTAATCCATTTGCTGCTAATGCATACTATTTATTTATTTTTTTAATAATAATAAAACATTACTGACCATTTAACAATTTTTTATTTTTTTTTTTTACAATAAAACAGCTCCAAAATGAGCATATTTAGCTTATTTTAAAGGGGTGGGGGTCCCTTATTATATGGTGGGCATATCGCTTATTTTCACATCCCAATGTTGACTGGTCTGTAAAACACCCTGAACTCACTGAACTCTTTTATAATGATTTCTTCAGAAGCAGTCTCATCATCCGTGCCTCAGATGATATTCTCAAAGCACAATCATGATAAGATTGCTGCAAAACACAAGATACTCAAAATGTCCAGTATACTGATTATAAACAGGTCTTAAAATGATAATGTAAATTGAAAAATGCACGTCAAGAAGTCTGAATGTGCGAATATAAAACCAACTTTACCTCAGTATTGTTCTCTCAGTGTTTATAGCTACACAAACAGATTTTTATTACACAAAATGTTCTTTACACTAGGAAAAAATAGTTATTTAAATAACTACTTAGAAAATTGTATTTTTTCAAGCATTAATAGTTATGTAATGACATTTGGCATCTGCAAAGCTCTCTTTTAGCAACTTAAATTTGTATATGAAATCTATGAAAAACCAGGAAACAAAGCAAATAACCCTCAAAATCTCAGCAGTGAACTCAAAGAAACTCACCTGTAGCCTACCACAAACGGCGCTTCCTGGAAATAGCTTCAGGTGTTTAGTTGATGTTGATTGATTGATTCATTTATTACAAATCAACAACAAATTAGTCGTCGATCAATCCGAAAATATTTGTTTTAGAATATTTGCTATAGAAAATCAAGGCGAAGAGTGGATCCCGACACTTCCTGCTTCGTGGCGTGTCACCTGATCTACAGGAAAAACGAAACCAAAACCAAACCCTGTGCTTTTCTTTAACTAGACTATAAAACTGGCACACTTGCCTACCTATCTCTGTTACAAGACATAATACGAGAATATTTGGCTTCATATTCCCTCTTGCAATTCTCAGAATATAGGCTAATAAATACGAACTTTTCAAACTGAATATATTAACACAATATTAACTCTTGTAAGACGTGTGTAGCACAAAATAAATATTAAATGTGTTAAACTAATTTATATTTTATATATACTGTTAACATGTCACGTTGTTGTAGCTAAAAGAGACAATTAAATATTAATATTTACATTTCAATTAACGCAATCAAGAAGGCGCTGGTGTTGTGGTGTTCGTGGCCGCTGGATGGCGCTCGTGTTCAGTGTTTTCATCGCTGTCGTTTCTGTGCTCTGCTCCAAGTGGCGCTGTTGTGCTGTGTCGGACGGGTGGCCCATATTAAGACACACGGGATGGATTGTCCATATTAAGACAGAGACCATATTAAGACAATGGGCTGACTCCTCGGCTCAACCCTGTGTACATTCTGGCGCAACTTCTGTTTGACTATCATGTCCTGAATTCTGTTGCACAGAGGTTTACACAGCTTATATATGCTGATAAATACGGTCAATTTATTTGTACTTTGCTTTTTTTTGAGTCAGCAAAACACAAACTACTAAAACTTTATTAAACTCTCAAAGAGGAGAACATCTCAAGTGAGCTGAATGGACTTTAATCTCACCTGTATTTGAAGAAATCACCACAAACAGCTTTCTGCACTTTGTGTTGAATCCTTAATTAGAGAAAACATTAGTCAACTGATCTGCATTACAGGAAAATTACAATGCACATTTACACAAAAAATTAAAAGCCTACGCTGCATTTTCACATTTTAGCATCTTATATTTTATATAATTACACTGATGCAATTCACTTTTTTAAATTTTCATTGCATTTCTTCATTAAATTTCTTCCATTATATATATAATTTTATATATATATATATATATATATATATATATATATATATATATATATATATATATATATATATATATATATATATATATATAATTTAGTTTATAGTGATCTCATATGCAGTATGTTTTTAATATAAGTGTGAAGGCAGTAAGCAGAATTAAAGGGTCTGAAAATACTTTGACTGAATTATGAGAACATTTGACTTGGAAGCAGCCAGAATAGGTTTGTGAGAAGTTAAACACTGTGTGTGATGTTAGTTTTGTCAGATTGCATCAATACAAAACCCCACATTTCACAGTGTACACAAGCATTCTTGCAACTGGGTGTGTTTTATTGTAAATCAAACAGGTCAAAATAAATGTCTCATTTTCCATTATTCATAATTATCATATCCTTCATTCCTACATCTGATGAAACGTTTTACTCTTATGTGATTAATAAATGTCTGTAATGTTATTTCTGATCAGAAAAGAACCCTTGTGACACATTAAACTGATGCATGACATTGCAGGATTTAACTAATGCATCGATTGGCAAAATGTCAAAGGTCACAATAAGCAGGTTATTTAGACAAATAACTAATAAACAAGGTTTTAATAATAATAAAAAAGCTAGTGGTGGGCCGTTATCGGCGTTAACAATTCATACTTAAGACTTATCGAGTGATCAAAAATATGGGCGTTAATCTATTCTCAAAGTTGGGGTGAGAGCTGGGTCTACTCAACGCAAGCTATGATGACTTTCACATTGATATTTTAGCACGGATGTATACCTGAACTGTGAGCTGTTTGACAAAAAAGTGCCCTTCTGAATCAAATCAGCAGGATGCCTGACTTTAACTGCAGTTCCGCAGTTTCACTTTAACTCATGAACATTTCATTCATGCCCCGTGACAAACTGGAGTATTAGACGCAAATAAAGAGCAAGGACAGGTGAGAGTGTTATATTTAATAACGCACGCCAAATGGAAAGAAAAAAAACTTCTGCATTTCGCAATGTGTGTGTGTGTGTGTGTGTGTCGTCCTTTACTGACAGCCATGTGTGGATCTTGTGGGAAAATATGGCGAAAAGTACTACATGATGCTAATAGTTTGATTGCGGTGTTTACTTCAATAATGCCACTAATATCTGCATACTCCACATGTCTTAATTCCATTTCTGTTCAGTTCAGTTATGACTTTAGTCAGATTAAGGTCATCAAAAAAAGGCTGTTTGAAGCTTATATAGGCCTACTGTTCAACATTGATGTTTAACCGAATAAACAGTTAGTAAACACAAGTACATCTTATTAAACATCATTTATTTTCATCACCAATTATCAGAGTAGAACAGTTTCTCCAGCAGTTTGTGATGAATTTTGGAAGCTGGAGATGAGCCCCTGGACTTATGCTCCACCTGGCTTGAGAAACCCGTTCTCAAAGACTTATTACTTGGGCTGCACACATATTCTGAATGCCTTGGGCAGGATTCAAATGAGCCATTTTAATTTAGATTAATTCCAAAATTACAGTGAGATAAATCTAGATTAAACAAATTAACCTTTGCCCACCTATAAAAAAGCATTTATTAGCAGCAGATATTAGCACGGTGAGCCCTGTTTTCCATGAAAAATGATTGCCTGTTTATGCTTAGGCTTGGGTCAAAATAAAAAGCCAGAAACAGTATAGAAAAAATAATAATAAAAAAATCAGAATGATGGAAATAATGTTGAAAAATCACTTATCAGAAACAGGTTGTTGGAGATCTTCAGTCAGAGAAAACTAAACCTAAAATAAACCATGATCATTTTTTAAAACAAGCATCCGAGTTAGTAAAACTCTATATTATAAACATGCAGGAGATATAAACAAGCAGCATCTGCACTGTAAAGCCTATCTGTTAATGAACAGTTGCTGTATTTTGTGATTCACAGGTGTTTTCTGTGTATTTGTGGTCGTGAATTGCATTGTGGGATGTTGATTTCTGCTCTGTCCACTTTTGATGCTGAAAATTCAACTGTACAGTTTAACAAAGAGACTTTTATTGACATTTTAGTAGTTTGAAGTAATAATATAATGGATAAGTAATAATATCTAGAGAAATAAAATAGAAAAATCACACAAAGTCTGCATTTTTTAGGTTGCCCAATCTAATGCGGACTCGAAGGGAACGAGATCACGACACCAACCTCATTTATGGCTTTATCATTATGATCCTCTGAATAATGCCTCGTCCGATCACTCTGGTCATCTCAAGTAATTCCCAACTTATATTTGATAGCAGATCTCCTCTTAAAGTGACAGCGACTCTGCTGTAATATGATGTGTTTGACGGCACAAATTGTACCTCGCATTCATTTCATATGGACTACAAAACCAGAGAACATTTGTTTTCAAGTGTAGTTGTTTTGTTATAAGTGGAGATTTCAAGCTGTATGTGGATATACAGTACAGGGATTGGACAATATATCTGAAATTTTTATTTCTAGACCACACTTATTCATAAGTATGCTGTATGCAGGGCTTAATTTGTACCGTAAAGGCTGATTTATACTTCTGCGTCAAACGCCGGCGTATGCTACGGCGCTGATGCATAGCCCTTCGCCGTGGCCGTCTGTGTCAGTGACATGCACCTCTCAAAAATTGTAACTTCACGTCGCAACGATGCGTAGCGTAAGCTTTGTGATTGGTCGGCTTGGTAGCGATGACGAGTCTGGGTGGGACTGAGAGCTGTGCGAATGGCGCGAGCGATTGTTTACAAGTGTGGAGTCCCGTGAAGGAGCTCCGGATGGAAAGTTTTGTTTTGTGTTTACCTCATAGTTAAAGTTGTTGCACGTCCGCCGGTTCCTGCCTCAAAATGAGCGAGTTTGAGCCACTTGTACATCCCGAAAGTGTTCAGGAAAAGCAATAAAGCAGCGAAGAAACTCGACACAGAGGAACATTTACACCTCACTGCCTACTAGCGTTTCGGAAGTGTTAATGCAGACCGACAGAGACAGCGCGCAGAAGTATAAATGCACAGCCACGCGCGTTGCATGCGCCGTGAGTTACGCCGGTCACCTGACGCAGAAGTATAAATCAGGCTTAACAAGCCAGCACCTCATTTTACAGATCCCCCTCCTCACACGCACCCCCGCTCGTTACTTCCAAGACTCCCCAACCTAATTCCTCTTCATCTACACACTCCACTCCCCCCTGCTTTTCACTTCACTTTTGTCCTGGACACCGCATACCCCCAACACCCCCTCCATGCCGGATCCATTACCCTGATTTGTTCCGGGACCTGGCTATTTACAAATTAGGCACTGGGTGTAGGGCCTCCTTTTACAGCCAATACAGCATCTATTAGTCTTGGGAATGACAGACACAAGTCCTGCACAGCGGCCAGGGTGATGTTGCACCATTCTTCTTCAGAATAGTGTTCAGGTCACTACGTGATGCTGTGGGAGGAAAATGTGATTCACTCGGGGCACTCTGGAATCCATTGGGTCCTCCAGAATGGTTCAGTAGACCTAGGCAGTGCACGCCCATCTAGCAAGTATTGGGCCTAGGGCAGGGGTGTCAAATTAAATTCCTGGAGGGCCGAAGCCCTGCACAGTTTAGTTCCAATCCTGCTCCAACACACTTACCTGTAGGTTTCAAACAAGCCTGAAGGACTCAATTAATTTGATCAGGTGTGTTTAATTAGGGTTGGAACTAAACTGTGCAGAGCTGAAGCCCTTTTGGAACTGAGTTTGACACCTGTGGCCAAGGGTATACCATGATATTGCAGCACAAACCATCACTAATATACTCCATGCTTCACTCTGGGCATGCAGCAGTCTGGGTGGGACACTTCTTTGGGGCTTCTCCACACCATAACTCTCCTGGATGTGGGAAAGACAGTGAAGGAACCTACACACTCTGCTCTTACTGTTCAAAATATGTGATGTGTGTTAGATGTCTAACTCTCAGACAGACCTCTCCGTCATTCAAAATGTGATCCACTCCACCAAAACACCCCAAAGAGGCTCAATAATGTTGAGTTCTGGTGATTGTGCAGGCCATGGGAGATGTTCAACTTTACTTTCATGTCAATCAAACCACTCTGTCAGCAGTCTTGCTGTGTGTATTATCATCCTGACACACGCCACCACCTTCAGGATACAATGTTTGACCCATTGGGTGCACATGGTCCTCCAGAATGGTTTGATAGACCTTGGCAGTGACGCGCCCATCTAGCAATTATTCGGCCTAGGGAATGCCATGATATTGCAGCACAAACTCTTACTCTTCACTCTGGACATGCAGCAGTCTGGGTGGGACACTTCTTTGGGGCTTCTCCACACTGTAACTCTCCTGGATGTGGGAAAGTCAGTGAAGGAACCTACACGCTCTGCTCTTACTGATGGAATGTGCAATCAATAAAGATTGGCCACCAATCTGCTTAAAGTTAGCCTTGAATGCCTCATCTCGCTAGTGTTTTAGTTTTATTGTCCAACTACTGTATTTCTCATGTGTGTGAAGCAAGTATCTGCTGACGTTCCCAAGAGGGTTCATGATGAAGCTATAAAAACTGCTGTAAAAACACTTGTTTGGACTAAGTCCCTCCCCTGCAGAATTGTCACTCCAGATTGATCAGTGATTGGCTCCTGTACTAGAAGGCGGGGCTTCATTCGCCATATTGACCATTACACTTTTCCCCATTCAAAACTATATGAGTCGTCTTCTGTATTCTAGAGTCTTTGTTGACAATCATTCAGTGGTGATTTCTGATTACAAGATAATCCTCATGACATCATCAGAGTGTGATATAACATAGCAAGCTGTATAATATCAGCATCATTGATCTGGTTGGGCAGTTTCAGCACAGTCTGTCGGTCTAATCCAAACACAGCATAGAGCGGCTGAGTGAATGTGGTCTGGACTCTGTGAATGAGGCTTAATGTGTCTGAGACGCTGTAGAAACACAAAACCCCTGCGCTGGGATCCACAAACACTCCTATTTTACTGGAAACGGAGCTCACAGGCAGGACGGTCTCACGGTTATTGTGCCAGAATGAGCAATATTCAGGAGAGCAGAACAAACTCCAGGATTTCTCATTACGTCCAGCGGCGCTGTCATTTCCATCTCCCTTTCTCTTCATGCTCCTGTACATCACTCCTATATCTACACCTTTTCTCCCAGTGCCGGCCCACTCCACCTCCCAGTAACAGCGGCCCGTCACAGGCTCTCTACACAAGGCTTCAGTCCAAGCATCAAATCTGTGTGGATGATCCGGATACGGCTGTCGAATGTCTGCGACCGTCATTATTGTGTTCCCCTCATGCAGATCAATGCAATAATTCACAGTGTTCAGATCCAGAGTCAGCGGATGAGAATCTGCAGGAGAGAAACACACAATCACTCATGACCTTACAAACGCAACACTAACTAATGTAAAGTTATGCATCGTTCTCTAACATTGGTCATGCAAGGGTTGTCAGTGCTTGTGCATGTTTAGTAACTCACATTGTAGAAACTCTTTCCTGGTGGCATGTTCACGAGAGACGACCACCTGCACGGTTTTCACTGTGAACAACAAAGAACATGCATCAGCATACTCAACAGTTAAAGACGTTAAAAACATTTGTATGTGTGGGCCTGAAGCCACTGCAGACTTTTATTGCAGTATAATAGCAGTAATAGCAGCAATAATGATATTTTTAACTGAAGCTGAATATTGAGTAGGGGGCGTGGTTTAATTTCAGTACGATTATGTATTTTTAACTGAAACTGAATATTGAGTAGGAGGTGGGGTTTAATTTCAGGATGATGTATTAACTGAAGCTGAATATTGAGAAGGGGGCGGGGTTTAATTTCAATATGATAATGTATTAACTGAAGCTGAATATTGAGTAGGAGGTGGGGTTTAATTTCAGTATGATGATGTATTAACTGCAGCTGAATATTGACTAGGAGGCGGGGTTTATTTTCAGTATGATGATGTAATTTTAACTAAAGCTGAATATTGAGTAAGGGGTGGGGTTTAATTTTAGTATTATGATGTATTTTTAACTGAAGCTGAATATTGAGTAGGGGGTGGGGTTTAATTTCAGTATGATGGTGTATTAACTGAAGCTGAATATTGAGTAGGGGGCGGGGTTTAATTTCAGTATGATGGTGTATTAACTGAAGCTGAATATTGAGTAGGGGGCAGGGTTTAATTTCAGTATGATGATGTATTAACTGAAGCTGAATATTGAGTAGGGGGTGGGGTTTAACTTCAGTATGATGATGTATTAACTGAAGCTGAATATTGAGTAGGGGGTGGGGTTTAACTTCAGTATGATGATGTATTAACTGAAGCTGAATATTGAGTAGGGGGAAGGGTTTAATATTAGTATGGTGATGTATTAACTAAAGCTGAATATTGAGTAGGGGGTGGGGTTTAATTTCAATATGATGATGTATTAACTGAAGCTGAATATTGAGTACAGGGCGGGGTTTAATTTTAATATGATCATGTATTAACTGAAGCTGAATATTGAGTAGGGGCGGGGTTTAATTTTAATATGATCATGTATTAACTGAAGCTGAATATTGAGTAGGGGCGGGGTTTTATTTTAGTATGATGATGTATTTTTAACTGAAACTGAATATTGAGTAGGGTCGGGGTTAGTATAATGACATTTCTAACTGAAACAGAATATTGAGTAGGGGGCAAAGTTTTCTTGTAGTATTGTAGTATCTTGAAGTATTGCCTACTGAAACTGAACATTGATTAGGGGGCTGGGTTTAATTTGAGTATAATCATGTATTTCTGACTGAAGCTGAATATTGAGTAGGGGCGGAGTTTAATTTGAGGATAATCATGTACTTTTGGCTGAAGCTGAATATTAAGTAGGGGCGGAGTTTAATTTGAGTATAATCATGTATTTTGGCTGAAGCTGAATATTGAGTAGGCGTTGTGGTTTAATTTCACTAAGATTATGTATTTCTAACTGAAACAGAATATTGAGTAGGGCGCTTGGTTTTTTTCAGTTTAAGGATGAATTTCCAAAACTAAAAACCTGAATATTGAGTAAGGGGTGGGTTTTTTCAGTATGGTGAAGTATTGCCAACTGAAGCTGAATATTGAGTAGGGGGCGGGGTTTTATTTCAGGATGACTGTGAATTTCATACTAAAACTGAACTTTGAAAAGGGGGCGGGGTTTATTTTCTATTTTCACATGATGACATATTTTCAACTGAAACTGAATATTGAGTAGGGGGCGGGGTTTTGTATTTGTGCTCCTCTACTCATTTTTCAGTCTCAGCAATCTAATAGTTGGAGGGGCGTGGCCAAGCAAATTTTGCCCAATCGGTCAAACTGCTTGATGGACTGCTGTTTCACAGTGGAACCAGATGGGCAGATTTTGATTAAAGACTACCAAAACAAGCTGCTATTTTTAATTGATTAACTTGCACAGATTAATTGTTCACCTTAAAACCAACAATGTGGCTCTAATAAATGCCGTTTAAATCTTTTCTGAGAAAATCATTCTTTACCTTTCTTAGATATATTGTCCATCTCCTCATTGAAGAACTGCTGCAGCTTGTTTCTAAGTTGAGAGATGGATTTCATCACTTCATTAAAAGAGGGACGAGAACTGACAGTGACGTTGTCTGAAGATCCAGAGACAGACACAGACGGACAACTCTGCAGACACAAACACAAACCATTTAAGGCATAGTTCATCCAAAACTATAATTTTCTCAGTATTTACTCACACTCAAGTCATTCTAAACTTTTTATAAATTACTAACTGATGCTGATCCAAAAGAAAATATACCACATTAAAAGAAAAAAAAAAAACGTAAAACTTTTGAAGGGGGTGAAAACTTTTGCACAGCATAAATTTTTCCTTATTTTTTATTGTGGCATATACATTTATAATATTATCTATACATCTATATCTACAAGCAATGTAAAAACAATCATCCTTTTCAAAAGGTATACACCCCCTGTTTTTAATACATCATGTTTTGTGCAGTGTTTAAAGGGACAGTTCACCCAAAAATGAACATTTTCTCTAGTGCTAACTTTTAAGAATTTCTTTCTTCTCTTAAAGACAAGATATTTTGAAGAATGCTGTAAAAACGTAACCATTGACATTCATAGTAGGAACAAAACATACTATAGAATCAATGGCAACTTTCTTCAGTTTATCTTCCTTTATGTTCAACAGAAACACATCAATGATGTCAGAATGTTCATTTTTAAGTGAACTGTCCCTTTAAAGCCACCAATCCTGCACATTCAAGGAGCTCTGCATCACCTTGAGGAAGTTAATATGATCTTTTGTCTCCACAATCTTCTTCAGCTCTGAATCCTTGAACCTCAGATTATCGAGCTCCAGCTCCAGTCGCGCCACGTGCTCTTCAGCTCGACTCCTCGCGGCTTTAACCTGTTCTCTGATCATCTTCGTCACCTCAGAGCGACGTTTCTCAATATCACGAATGAGTTCGGCGAAGACCCTCTCGCTGTCCTCCACTGTCATCTGCGCAGAGTGCTGGACAAGACACACAATACAGACAATACTTAATCAACCTCACACAGCCACATACACCCAGTGATATTATAATGAAGCTTCTTAAAGGGATAGTTCACCCAAAACTGAAAATTCAGGTATCATTTACCATTCACTGAGTTTCTGCAAAAGAAGATATTTAGAAAATTGTTGAATACTTGTAATCATTGTCTACCATAGTCTATGGAAGTCAATAGTTAGCAGTTTCTAACATTCTTCAATATATCTTCAGAAGAGAGAAACCCTTAAATGTTTGGAAGCACTTGCAGGTGAGCATATGGTCAATAAATGTTCATTTTTGGGTGAACTACCCCTTTAAATCAGGGGTGCTCAAACTTCTTCATATAAAGAGCCAAACACCAAACTTGATTGAGGGCCGTGGGCCTAAGGTAAATATATCAAGCTGAATTACAAAGTTGCCATGGATAATTCCTTCATTTATTTAAAAATAAATAGACAACATTACTTCAATCATTTTAACTGATGGCAGCACGGTGGTGCAGTGGGTAGCACAATCACCTCACAAAAAGAAGGTTGCTGGTTTGAGCCCCGGATGGGTCAGATGGCATTTCTGTGTGGAGTTTGCATGTTCTCCCTGTGTTTGTGTGGGTTTCCTCCAGGAGCTCCGGTTTCCCCCACAGTTTAAAGACATGCGCTATTGGGGAATTGGGTACGCTAAATTGGCCATGGTGTATCTAAGTGTGTGCAAGAGTGTGTGTTTCCCAGTGATGAGTTGCAGCTGGAAGGGCATCCGCTGCGCAAAACATGTGCTGGATAAGTTGGTGGTTCATTACGCTGTGGCAACCCCTGATTAATAAAGGGACTAAGCCGAAAATGAATGAATGAAAATTAAGTAATTTATTATATTTATACATTTTACATTTTATAACGAACATATTATAATGAAAACATAAGTATTCCACAGATATTCCACAAAAATAACACCACAGAGTTTAATGGCGGATACACTAGTCAAGCTGCACCTGCCTTTGCCTTGATTTGCTTATGGAGAACTTCTGAACTGTGGTCTATCCCTGAGCAACAGTATGTTCATTTGAAAAAATTATTCATTGATTCATCAAGTTTTTTTTTTGTAGCTTAAAAAAACAAAAACAAATAAAAGGTTACATTAAATTAGAAGTGACAATGTGTATTAAAAGCATAAACCCCAGCGCTTCCCAAATCAAACGATACAAAAGGCCAACTTTACAACGTTACAATGGGCCAAATGTAAAGAAACCTCAGGTTTTCTGTTCCACACGCATATAAATGAGTGCAAAAATAAAAATATTTTCAACCAGCAGTGCAGTTTTCACTGGTTGAGCAGACATGAGCCTTTTTATATGATGAGGGAAGTGATATTTCATTGACAATGACTTGCTTTGCTGACTGCATCTAATTTTTCATGTGATAAATCCCATTTTGCCTATGTTGATATATTATTTAAATTACACACAATTGATGTAGGCCTAAATGAGAAGTTCATCTATGTCATTCATTCATTTTCTTGTCGGCTTAGTCCCTTTATTAATCCGGGGTCACCACATAGAATGAACCGCCAACTTATCCAGCAAGTTTTTACGCAGCAGATGCCCTTCCAGCCGCAACCCATCTCTGGGAAACATCCACACACACATTCACACACACACTCATACACTACGGACAATTTAGCCTACCCAATTCCCCTGTACCGCATGTCTTTGGACTGTGGAGGAAACCGGAGCACCCGAAGGAAACCCACACAAAGGCAGGGAGAACATGCAAACTCCACACAGAAACGCCAACTGAGCCGAGGTTCAAACCAGCGACCCAGCGACCTTCTTGCTGTGAGGCGACAGCACTACCTACTGCGCCACTGCCTCATCTATGTCACATCCATAAGAAAGGAAAATGCAGAATTCTCACCTTATGCGACTCCATGGCGTCTCTCATCTGCTTTAGATCTTTCTTTTTCTCCAAGATTTGTTTCTGGATGTTTCTCTGCGTTTCCTCAAATTGTCTCTGAAAACAGAGGAATATATAAGAATAAATGGTTTACTGATGATTTAATTTGAAAAATGTAGTAAAATTAAAACATGGTGAAATATTATTCTAATAGAAATTGGGCTTCAGTGTTCAATACGCTTATTTCATGCGGCCACCAATTCATAGAACCAAAGCGAGGCTGCGGTGGGAAGAAACCCGGAAGTGTAGGACCAGCACTGTAAACACTGCAGCAACATGCTGTGGACTACAAACCTCCAGCTGTTGACGAGATTTCAAAATGCAGAAATGGTGTAAACATCACTTCAATATCATTCAGTAAGTTTAATTTAAACAATTAAAAGCATATTAGGCATCAAACAACATCAGAATCTCTGTCAGAGTATTATGCTCAATTGTCCTTCTAGGCTTCAGTTCATTGCACCAGTTAAACACCGTGTGGACGCTTTCCTGCTTCAGCCTATGTAACCCGGTGAGTGATAAAACACTGCAGTCCTCTATAGCACACCCTTGTGTTGCCTAATAGTGTTGTCCCGGTACTGAAGTTTTAAACCCGGCTAATATTGAAGCGCAGCTAAGCGGGAATGACTCGACTGATCTTCATGGCTGCTTCGCACTCCAGTCTCTGGAGTGCGAAGCAGCCGTGGAGATCAGTCGAGTCATCAAGCAGATCGCTCGTGTCGTCTGTGTTTGTACTCAGTAAACAATAGTGGGTGAACTGATGACCTTCTCGGCCAATCACAATAATTTCTGTCGAGCACGTGAACACAATGGCAAATCAGCGCTGTTTAAGAAAGCCATCCACAGTGCCTTAAATGCTAGCGTGAAATTGACAGGTTTTTTTTTATTCAGTATCGTGACAAGTCTAATATAGTGAAAGATTCAGTTTATTAACTTGAGTTTGATAAATGGCATCTAAAACGTGTGTATGGGAAAGAAAACATTAGCTAACTAGTGCCATTTCTCTTAACATAGCTGAAAATGAGCTGTGATATCCCTTTTTATTTTCACCATTCATTCAGAACTGACCTTCGGGTCACTTGGAAGGCGATGGAATAATACATTTGTGTCACTTTCTCTTCGCTGATAAGATATACAGCCAAGTACACAACGTTCCTATGCAACTCTAAACGATTTTTCCGGGTTTTTTCCCACCGCAGCCTCGACTTCGCTTTTAAAAATGGCAGACGCGTGGAATAAGTCTGTACTCTTTCGGAAATGTGTTGCAATACTAGAGGTGTGAACCTATACTGGTCTCATGATTCAGTTTGGTTACAATTATCATGCCTTCGATTCTGTTCAATTCGATATCTCGGTGCATCACGGTGCATTGACGATGCTTTCCAATACAGTGTTATATTTTAGGAGGGAGGCTATAACAAGCTGTCTGTATAAACACACAGACACACAGCAACACACTGTCTCTCATTCAAACACATACACAAATATAGACAGCACCAAACAAACAAACACACACACACACACACACACACAGACACACTTAAGCCCTCGCAACAGGCAGAGCTCGCGCTGAGCGGAGCAGAAAAACGAAAAAAAAACAAACAGAAGCACTTTTCCGACGGTCCCTTACTGAGAGCTCCACTCAGTGCGAGCTCTCTCGGCTAAACGCATATTGTGAGGGCTTAAACGGAGCAGTGTTCGTAATATCGAGCGAAAAAAATAAAAAGACAGCTGTGAAACATAACCAGCTTTGTCTTTTTGTAGGAAACACACTTTAGATCTTTTTAGGATAAGAGGTTTTTGAGTTATTGCCGTCTGTAACTGAATGTGTGTCAGGAATATCGAAAACAAAACCAACTGAACCGCACTCATTTCTGGAGCCCCCCTGGATATACAGCACCCTTAGCATATGCCTATGGTGCCTATGCCACGGGCCGGCCCTGAGTTGTCTGAGTGTTGTAAATACTCACGCTCACCTCCCTCGCGACAGAGCGCATAGGAGATAATTGACGTCATTACATAATAACCGGTTATAATTATTACTGAACCGATACAGAATTGTCCGCGTCTGCATCGCGGTGCACCAAAGAAACAATTAATTTTGACACCCCTACGCAACAGCCAAGGAGATTTAAAAGTGTCTAAATACATTTTTGCGGGATGAATTTTTAGCTATATTTGATACAATTGATACCAAAATACTGTGCGTTCATGGCCTCCTGTTTCAATTTTGCTTTTATTGGCGAGTTTGCATTGACTTATGCAGAAACCTACTCATCTGATTACATAAATTCACATTTAGTGTGTGAACCCACCAAAAGCGGCAACTGCTTTGCTTTCCTTTATTTGCAATCACAGGAACTCAAAAAACTTCTCTCAAACCTGACCATTTCCCCTATAGCACATGTATCATATATCTGCAAGATGTATAGAGCATTTGGTATGGAAAACATCTGCTACGTACAAAGAAGGTTTGCTGTGCGAACATATTAACTGATAAACATCTAAAAACCGTACATACAGTAGCTACATCTAGTTAACATACAAATGGAGATGTTTAATCAGCATGATGCAGATGTGCACACACTCTAATGTAAAACACATAAACAAAACATAATAAATTAAAGGTTCCCTGACTGAAAGAAATATCACAAATGGGAAGAGAAACCATTGCTGCTTGAGATTCAGTACTGTACCTGTTTCTCTGTTCTTGCAACTGCGATTGTCACAGTGTCGTGATGTTTGTGTTCATCCACCAAACACAGCATACAGATGCAGCGCTGGTCGGTGCGGCAGTAAATCTCCATCACTTTATTATGCTGAGGGCAGATCATCTCCTGCAGTCGTCCAGTGGCCTCCATCAGATTGTGTCCTCGACCTCTGAAGAGACTCTCGTGATGTTGGAGGTGATCTGGACAATAAGAGTTTCTACACTCCTGACAGGACTTCACAGCTTTCTGCTTATTTCCAGTGCAGGCGTCGCACTCCACATCTCCAGATCCAGTGTGAACAGAAGCAGGAGCAGCCGTCTGGAGTCTGCTCTTCTGCAGTTTCTCCAGCATTTCAGCAAACACCACATTCTTAGCTAAAGCAGGTCTCGGAGTGAAGCTCTGTTTGCATAAAGGACAGCTGTAGATTCGCTTCTGCTCCTCCTGATTCCAGCAGTCTGTGATGCAGCTCATGCAGTAACTGTGTCCACAGGGAATCGTCACTGGACTCTTCAGGAGATCCAGACACACTGGACACATGAACTGGTCCTCGGCCCAGGAGACACTCGCTGCTGCCATTTCACTGTTGAAACACACAGATGACGATTTAATCAGATACAGAGTTTATTTTTCTTTCTGATGACTAGGCCCACAGGGAATCCATGTGTGCAGATTTCGGCAGATTTTTAATCCAAGCATACAATCTATTTATTTATTTACTTTATTTTTTATATATTAATTTCAGCATTATTATTGAATAAATTGCTAAAAAGGTTGATAGTTTATATACAATAGAATTTGAAAAGTAGCATTATATGCCGGCCTATAGGGGTTGTGGAACAGGGGGTGGTCGAAAGTCAGGACCACGAAGACTTGATTGTCAGACACAGAATCTGGCTTTTGGGACATGGTATACCACCTCAGTGGGTAAGCTTGTGCATGGGGTTTAACAGTACCGACTAGATAGTTGGGCTCACCTCCATACACAGTTTGGACTCTGGGACTCAACTTCTTGACAAGGGCTGCACTATCTTCTACTCTGTGTTTGCCTTTGGTGCACCTTTGGGTCTGGGATAGGTCTCTTACTATAGTTTCTGCCTACAGTCAAAACAGAGTACCCGGCCTTCTTGAGAGGGGTATTGGAAGGTGCTTCAACTGAGGACTTCAACTGTTGATGTACTAGGGGACTTCAAAACCCATGTGTGTAACGACAGTGATGCCAGGAGAGGTGTGATTGGGAGGAACAAACTCTCTGATCTGAATTGTAGTGATCTTCTGCTATTGGGCTTCTGTAGTAGTCAAGGTTTCTCCATTATGAACATCATGTTCAAGCATGAGGGTGTCTTGGACACTGTCAACTGTCGAGCTGTTAACTGATCACCACCTGGTGGAGAGTTGGATCTGCTGGCAGAGGAAGAGGGCAGACAAACCCGGCAAGCGCAAACATATTGTGAGGGTCCTTGGGGAATGTCTGTCTGAACCTCAATTAAAAGGGATTTTTAACTTTCATCTCTGGAATAACTTTGACAAGATCCCAAAGGGAGGCTGGAGACATTGTGACTGTGGTTCATGTTCTCCGACTCCCTTGATTACCTGGTCGTGGGGAGTGGTGGCTCTTAGGCCTGTGGTGCCTCTCGTGGCAGCAATCCACAAATCTAGTTGTGGACACCAGAAGTAAGAGATGGCATCAAGCTGAAGAGGGAGTCCTACCAGGCTTGGTTGGCCTGTAAGACTCCAGAGGCAGATTATAGTTACTGACAGGAGAAACAATGCAGATTTCGTCTGGAATACTGGGCCAGATCTACAGCAATACTAGTGTTCTAGAAGGGTTCATGGGAGTATGACTTACCAGTGGGACTATGTGTTTTGTGGACTTGGAGAAAACACTTGACTGTCTCCCTTATGGCATTCTGTGGGGGTTCTCAGGGAGTATAGGGTAAGATGCACTCTGTTAAGGGCTGTTTGGTCCCTGTATGAACAGTAGTTTGGTTTGCATACTCGCAAGAAGTCAGACTTGGTATGGCTGCTGACAGTGATGCAGCCAGGATGGCAATCAGCACCTCAAGGCCATAGTGCTCCACAGAAAAAAGGTGACTTGACATCACCAGGTTGGAAGAAACTGCTTACCCCAAGTGGAGTTCATGTTTCTTGGAGTTTTGTTCACAAGTGAGGGATAGAATGTAAGACTGACAGGTAAGATTGACAGGTGGATTGGTGCAGCAGCAGTAGTAATGCTGTCAAGGTATATGTCCATTATGGTAAAGTAGCTGAGCCAAAAGGCAAAGCACTTGATTTACTGGATTTGATATACATTGCTATTCTCATCTATGGTCATGACTGAAAGGCCAAGACCTCGGATATAAGTGGTCGAAATAATTCCTTCGCAAGGTGGCAGGATGCACCCTTACAGATTAGACTAGACTAGAGCCGCTGCCTCCTGGATGCCTACCTAGGAAGGTGTTACAGGCTTGTCCCACTTAAAGGAGGCCCCAGGGAAGACTCAGGATACACTAGAGGGACTATATCTCTTGGCTTGCCTGGGAACACCTTTGGGGAGTGGGAAGTCTGGGGTTCTCTCCAGAGACTGCTGCCCCCATGACCCGAAAAATGAGATGAGAGATTAATATTTCAGTCAATGTTTTCTTTGAGAGACCAACTGTGATTTTGTTTATCAAGCAAGTGGTTCTAATTGGATTTTGATTGTAAAGCTTAAATAAAATTATAAGGTTTTAACATTAATTAGGCTTCAGCTCCTACTCTTTCATAATCATCCCACATTAAACTGCAGATTTTTTACTAAATTCTGCACAGAAATTGTAAAAAGGTCAACGGATTCTGTCTGGCTTGCCCAATGACGTATGAGAAACAGGTTTTGCTGCAAGCAGTCACTTACTGTAAACAATCTGAAATCCTAAAATACACCGAACTCACTGAACTCTTTTCATGTTGATTTCTATAGTAGAAGCAGTCTCAGCATCTGTGCCACAAATTATAATCTAATTTCACAACTGGGTCATGATAAGCATTGCAGACAAGACATTAAGAGAGACTCAGGCTGCGTCCGAAACCGCCTACTACTCAGTAGGTACTGCATTTGAATGTAAATGTACTACTCGGCCGTTAGAAAGTACTTTCTATACAGTGTGAATGTGAAAAGTATGAATGGAATTCGGACGTACTACATCCGCCATTTTGTCATGGTCACGCGACCTACCTGCGTCATTTGCGTCGCTTCACTCCCATTCATGAATTCGCTCGCGGGGCATCATGGGATAGCGCAGCGTGCATGGGCTGCGCACTCCAGAATCTCGCCGGAAGTAGTAAGTCATCCGGGTACTTCTCGCATACTGATTTTCGAATTCTATGAATTCGGACATACTACTCGGCATACTGATTTTAGCGTACTATATAGTATAGATGTATACGGTTTCTGACGCAGCCTCAGAGATGTCCAGTACACTGTACATTAACAACATCATTTAGAATACACTTTATCCTAACTAAAAGCACTGGACTTTCTGTTTCTAGTTGAGAAATAGGCTTGGATAAAATCTGAAAAGACAGTATGGGAATATAGGAATATGCTACAATGTTATAATGTATCAGTACAGTAAACATACTAATGTGTTGTTGATGAAATACACTGCAATTAGGCCAAACTATTCCATGCCTATCATTCAGAAAATATTCAACTACATGATCTTTCAAAAAAGGTATTATAATAAAAAAACATAAACAATATAGCAGACATGTAAATAAATCCTAAACATGTTATCTAAAGTTATAGAGAAAATGTCCATTCAAATTTAAATAATGGACATTTATTCCATTACTGTAAGAGGCTGCATTTTCCCAGCTAATTATTCTTAGGCTGTTTATAGTAGCTACAAAAACAGCTCTTTTACTTGAAGTGAAAAAAAAAAGATTATTTAAAGGACTCCTCTGAGAAAATGTTCTTTAGGAAACAGTAAGGGAAATAAGTAACAAAACGATTTTCTTGAAGCACTGACAACATTTGCTTTTCAGGTTATAACAGCACATTCAGCATGCAACCCTTGATTGAGCTGCCAGATATCAGCTGGTTTCGAGACTGTGCCCCACGGTTAGGTCCGAATTTCAGTTTTTAAGTGCAGAAAGTAAATTAGCTGTACTTTTTTTTTATTACAAGCTGTGTTTCTCTTTTCATGCATCATAGTGAAGATCAATCTACAGGTCATTTAGTGCAATAACACATCCTTAAGTTTGTAATCTCTGAGTTGTTCATTTTAAAAGTAAATCAGGTCTAAATGGCAAGAGCTCCTGTGGGGACGATTTTATTTATGTCTCACTGATAATATTCAGACCTTATTTTTGACTTCCACATTAGAGTTTGCAGTGCTTGGATTGGGATGTTTTATAAAATTGATGCATACTGCCAATAATAGTTTTAAAATATTTAAACATTTTACCATTTCGCATTGTTGGATTACTTTTGAAACATTTGTAGGTGGTGGTAGTAGTTGTCGTTGTGGTAGTAGTAGTAGTTGTTGTTGATGTAGTAGCAGCAGTAGTTATTGCTGTAGTAATAGTAGTTGGTGTTGTGCTCATTTTTTAATTATTATTATTACAATCATTACATTATTATCATTGCTGTCACTGTTTACCACTGATTGGTTTCTATCCGTTTCATTTATATCTAGGTTATTTGCTTCATAAAAAAAAAAAACATTTGATGGAGCTGAAAATGAAAATGCAGTTTAATATTATTTAAGCAAAAATACATTAGCAGTGAACATTAACAAGGTCATAGTCAGATATAAATAAAATAAACAAGATTAAGCCAGTAAATCTAGCAAATATTGTTGTGTCACTTTTGAGCCTACTGACGGGGTCAATAGTAATAATGTGCAACTTTTGTTTAAAGTGAAGTTATATTGAGTTATATTGAAGCTGTTCTACATGATACAAAATGCTTTCTGATCTTGATAGACCACTCTTGTAAAGATGTCTGTTCCCGCCAATTAATAAAAAAAGTCACACTTTTGAGTTAAGTCGTAATTTTGAGTTCTAAAGGTGCAATTCAAGTCAGAATTGCGAGTTATAAAGTCAGAATTGTGACTTAATAACTCAGAAATTAGATGTAATAACTCAAATTGCAACTTAATAACTCTGAAGTGTGACTTTATTACTCAAAATTGTGACTTCATAACTCAGAATTGCGACTTAATAGCTCAGAATTCCGATTTTATAACTCAAATTGCAACTTAATAACTCAGAACTCTGACTTTATAACTCAGAATTGTGACTTTATAACTCAGAATTGTGACTTTATAACTCAAAATTGTCACTTAATAACTAATAATTCTGACTTTATAACTCAAACTGCAACTTAATAACTCAGAAGTGTGACTTTATTACTCAGAATTGTGACTTTATAACTCGGAATTTTGACTGTATAGCTTGCAATTCTGACCTAACTCGCAATTCTGACTTAATATCTCAGAATTCTGACTTTATAACTCAAACTGCAACTTAACTCAGAAGTGTGACTTTGTTACTCGGATTTGTGACTGTATAGCTTGCAATTGTGACTTAGTAACTCAGACTTCTGACTTTAAAACTCAAATTGCAACTTAATAACTCAGAATTGTGAGTTTATATCTCAAAATTGCGACGTAATAGCTCAGAATTCCGATTTTATAACTCAAATTGCGACTTAATAACTCAGAATTGTGACTGTATAACTCAGAATTCTTACTTTTTAACTCAAATTGCGACTTAATAACTTAGAATTGTGACTTTATAACTCAGAATTCTTACTTTTTAACTCAAATTGCGACTTAATAACTTAGAATTGTGACTTTATAACTCAAAATTGTCACTTAATAACTCAGAATTGTGACTGTATAACTCATAATTCTGACTTTATATCTCAAATTGCAACTTATTAACTCAGAATTGTGACTGTATAGCTCGCAATTCTGACTTATCTCGGAATTGTGACTTTATAACTCAGAATTCTGACCTAATAACTTGCAATTCTAACTTTTATATATATATATATATATATATATATATATATATATATATATATATATATATATATAGATTGTATTTATTTATTTTTTTTATTTTTTTATTCGGTTGCGGGAATAGGCTTCCATTCTCTTGTGAGTTAGTACCTGTTAAGAGCAAAATTATATTTCTACTAAAGTCTTTTAAATTAGGTTTTTATGAAAATGGCACTTTTGTCACCCTTAATAGTTCTTCAATAGTATTTGGCATCGCTACGAAGCTCTTATTTTTAATATGAAACTATATATGAAAGCCCAAGAAACAAAGCAAAACTTGACATAACTTTTAAAATCCCAGCTGTGCTCTCGAGGAAACTCACCGGTCGCCTATCTGAGGGGAAATGACCACAAACGGCGCTTTCTAGAAATTGTCTTCAGGTTTCTGGCTGATGGTTATTGTTTAACTGCTTCTTCTTCTATTGTTTAACTGCTTAATCTGAAAATATCTTTCTCGCTTTTGAAAAAACAATGGCGCAGAGCACGAGACTTCCTGTTTCCTGTGGAGTTAGCTGACCTACAGGAAAAGCGAAACCGAAACCAAAGCCTGTGCTACTGTAAAACTACCACAATAGCCATCTTATGTCGGCCTTAAGACAGAAATATGAGAAATAGACGATTTTCTCAGAGCCCTGACAACATTTACTTTCCAGGCTAACAGTAGGCTAAATTTGCCATCCTGAACTGAGCTGCTAAATATCACGTGATTTCATATATGTCCTGTGGTTCGGTCTAAATTTGCATAAATTAAAATATAGCGGTACTTTTTTCTTTATTACAAGTTAAGTTTCTCTTGTTATGTGTCACAGTAATGATCAATCAACAGGTTCAGTTATTCATGTTTATTTTTTAATTAAACTGCAGTTTAATATTTTCGCAAAAATAAACAAAATATATATTTGCAGTTATATTATCAACGACGTAATTCATTTATTTTCGGCTTAGTCCTTTTATTAATTGGGGGTCACCATGGCGGAATGAACTGCCAACTTATCCAGCATATGTTTTACACAGCGGATGCCCCTCCAGCCATAATCCAACACTGGGAAACACTTATTTACACTCTCATTCACACACATACTCGGCTAATTTAGCCTATTTAATTCACCCATGTGTTTGGACTGTAAGGAAAACCGGAGCACCCGGTGGAAACCCACATGCAAACTCCACACAGAAATGCCAACTGATCCAGCTGGGGGTCGAACCATCGACCTTCTTGCTGTGAGGCGATCGCCCAACAAACAATTGTATTTTGAAGCCAAAATCAATGCAAACATAAAATTAATCCCAGCAATGAACTCGACGGAAGATAAGGAACTCACCTGTAGCCTATCTGAAGGAAAACTACTACAAACGACGCCCTCTGGAAATAGTTTTCAGGTGTTCGGTTGAGATTTATCCACCGACTGCTTCATCAAATGAACAACAAATGACTCGTCGATCAATCAGATATTTTTTTTGTTATTGAATGTAAAATAAATAAGGTTGTTGAGGCCAACACTTCCTGCTTTCTTTTGTGTACACCTGACATTATCAGAGGAAAAAAACGAAACCAAAAGCTGCGCTTTCCTTTATCTATAATAAAACTGGCACACTAACGTTAGCTCGGCCACAAGTACGATATGAGAACAAATAACCCTGCTGAAAAATCCAGCTTAGGATGGTTGACTGGTTTTAGAGGGGTTTTGGTCATTTCCAGGCTGGTCTTAGCTGGTCAGGCTGGGAGATGACCAGCTAAAACCAGTTTGACCATCTGGAAGCCCAGCTAAAATCTGCTACCTAACAAATTTACGTTGTAGCGATGTCTGCACAACGTTGTATTTTTCCAAAGGCAACGTTGCCGCTTACGTGCTCGCTACATTGTCACATCATAGAAACGTAAGACGTGAGAAGGCTGTAGCAACGTTGTCATGCGACATTGAGCGACCGCGAGACGGCGTTCTTACTACCTATATTAATATTTTTTTTTGTGGCAGCTTATCAATACTGCCTAGAATACAGGATAAGCAGTAATTCTTTTCCAGTATTGCTTAATATTAAATAATGTTCTTTTTTTTCCTTTTTAATTTAACAACTGCATGTGTAAAATTTAAAGTATAAAAATGCCACACAAAGAAATATAATCAAGCTTTTTATTATATATTTCACAACATTTAATACATACACTACACATCTAATCTAAACAGTATAAAATAAAGTTAAGATTTTATTCTCTCTCTCTCTCTCTCTCTCTCTCTCTCTCTCTCTATATATATATATATATATATATATATATATATATATATATATATATATATATATATATATATGCATATATGCATATATGCATGTATGTATTTAAACTATTTATATATATATATATATATATATATATATATATATATATATATATATATATATATATGCATATAAGTCCAGCTTAAACCAGGCTGTTCAAGTTGCATGGTTTTAGCTGGTCATCTCCCAGCCCGACCAGCTAAAACCAGCCTGGAAATGGCCAAAACCCTCTAAAACCAGGCTGGTCAACCAGCTAAAACCAGCTTGGGCTGGTTTAAGCTGTATTTTTCAGCAGGAAAGTATAACATATTTTCTCTTTCTCACAATTCTGAGAATTAAAAAAAACTTCTGAGAATAAACAAAACGTCTGAAACTGAATTTAACAAAATATTACAATTATTGTAGAAAGTTTGTGTCACAAAACTGTGTTTTTTATTGTTATTGTATTTGTTTATGTTTGTCCAGGGGCCTGTTTCAGTAAGGAGGTTCAAACAACTCAGAGTTTAAACTTGAACTCTGAGTTGATTTACCGAGAGATTAAAAACTCAGAGTTTTCGGTTTCAGAACAGCTGATATGAGTTGGGTCAATCAACTTCGAGTAGACCAACTCAGAGTTAAGCGCACACACCATGACTATAAAAAGGCATTATCAGTGGAGCGCAGACATTACGAGTGACTATGGCAATATGTTATAAAAGAGATCACCATTTCTTTCTCCAGCTGAACTTGATGTTCTCATGCAAAGTTATAGCAAATATGAGTGTATATATTTAAAAAGAAGCAGCCATCAACCAGTTAGCGTGGGAAAACAGCTGCTCAAGTTAATGCCTAATTTCACTTTTTAAGTATTTAAATATTTAAGTATAATAAAATAAGTAATGTAATTTGTGACGTTTATATATTTTTTTCTAAACTTTCTTTTATACATTTATTAGTTTTAAATGATTTAACAGTGCACTTGTGTGTCTGCCTTTTTTATTGATCAAGTGATAGAGGTTAATATAACATTTAGAAGGTAAGCAGTACTAAAAATAATTTTTAGAAAGAATAATAATCCCATTAATCTAGTTACATGCATGTCGAAGGTGAATTCAATTTAATTATTTATTAAAAAAGGATAAGCCATTCTAGTACAGTTCTTCTGTGTGTGACTAAAATGTAGTGTAATGGAAATTCATTTTTAGATGAGCTTTATATGTTAGAAACTTGTCTAAGACTCATTATTACATGTGTGTATCTGTGTTCTCCATATGTTCATCATAAAACCTATGTGTACATTTTTATAGATAACTATATTTCTTTAGGTGAAAGCTTTTTCATTATCCTAAGAAGGATGTGTGGTTGTTATGAGCATATCGCACGAACAGCAGAAGACGCCTGACGTAATTGTAGATGAGGCCTTATTGGGAGTTGACCTCGTTAGCAGTACAAACCAGATAAAAGGGTGAACACACTTGGCTTTAGTATCTCACTCTGCAGAAACTGTTGTTGCTGTATGACTGTGATCTTCTTTATAAAAAATAAAACTTGTAAAAGACATCCCAGGTAAGACTTTGTTTCTTGACCACTGAGAGAGCCTCCTTAGAGAAAATAGCCACTACAATTTGGTGTCAGAATAGTGGGATGTCTTGGAGGAACCTTTCCGGACCCTGCGGACGGTGACTGATCATCCTGGGACTTCGTGTCACAGCCCTGCCCCGCGATTGAGGGTTGAGGGGCCGACCGCCGGGCTCGGAGGGGGACCCCACTGACATCTGGGAAAAGAACTCAGTGGCATCTGAACTCTCTGGTAAGAAACAAATTCTTTGTTTATTGTTAAAAAAGGAAATTTAACAAGTTTTGAAAAAAAAAAGCATAAGCCATTCTCGTACAGTTCTTCTATGTGTGACTAAAATGTAGGCAATAGCTATGTTTCCATCCAAATATATTACATAAATTTATGTGCAAAACTGGAATATTGCATAAAAGATGCGAATAAAATTCCATCCAACGAGTCAAAGAGAAAAAAATGGTCACTTCCTGATTAAACTGGCACCAAATATCAACAGTAAAAACAGAATTTACTGTGGTAGAAGAAGCTGCGTCAATTAATTCTTTATTTAGCCTAATTAATGTACTTGCGCCTCGATGTCAGAAGACAATGCTGAAACACAATGAACACGTGGGGGCGTCTGAAGCCATGAGACGCGGAGACTCTTGACATGCACCAGACGCTCGGAGGTAATTAATAATATACAATAATACTGAAACAGTAAAGGCATTTTAGAATGACTAAAACAATATTTAAGACATGTTACAGTGTGCTCAGCCTGCTGGTTTGTTCATTTACACACATTTTCATTATCATATGATCATGATCTTTTTTTTAATGAACATACTGTAATTTGTTCAGTAAAAGTGTTTCCATCGTAGTTTATGCACACATTTTCTATCGAATAAAAGTTTATCCTACTCAGTTATGCGTGTTTTTATGCATATTTTAAAAAGTTATGTGCATCATGACATTTCTATCAATCGTTTTTATGCACGTATCCAAAATGAGCATTAAAATAGGTGGGTGGAAACGTAAGACTAAGGCGAGAAATACCGCTTCATCTTTAAAAAAGGGGAGGAGACCGACAGAAACTCAGAGTTTAGAGAATAAAACCTGCTTCTGACCAGGTTAGATTCACAGAGTAAGTTACCACAGTAACTGACTCTGAGTTAAAGTTAACTCTCTTTCAGAAACAGGCTTGACTTACCCTGCTTTCTCGAGTTTAACAAACCTGCCATTTTGAAACGGAAAACCCAGAGTTTCTCTCATTTCAGGGTTAAAATACTCTGAGTTTTCAGTTAACCTCCTTTCTGAAACAGGCCCCTGATGATCATATTCACCAATCACTGACAAGATTCTTGAGCATGCGAACTCACAGTGAGCCAATCAGAAGCGGACGTCCAAGAAAGCACCTGCGCTAAAGGTGTTTGGAGTTTACCGCAAGGGTAAATAAATGAAACTAAACTCTAGTGTTTGTTTTCTAATTTTTGTTAGTTTATGTAAGATAACGCTAACAGATTTTCGTACCAACGGGACCAGAAAGGCGGAATATTGAGGTGAAGTTGGATTTGTTTTCGCACATTTGTTCAGTTTTGATCAGTAACAACGTGTGACACGGTCTCTATAGTGTTTATCACGCTACTTTGAATATTCGGTCGGAAAATTTGTGCAAGTGTTACTTCAAAACAACATTAGCACGCTCTGTTTGACTGTAGACAATGTTCTACTTTGATACCCATGTGCTGCTAATGTTTAGAATTTGCCAGCAATACTTTTCTGAAATAACCTTATATTATTAAAGAGAAAGTCATAATGTGCAAATATAAAACCAATTTACCCCTATAACTGCTGATAGATTGAGGTAAAGTTGGTTTTATATTTGTACATTCGTTCATTGACAACTTGTGACATGCTCCCTACATTGTTTACCATGGTAAATACTCGGTCTGAAATAACATATTGATATGACTTTAAAACAACATTAGCACTATTTATTTGCCTGTAAACAATGTTAATAGGATTTCCTTATGTAGTTTGCAAATAATACTTTTGTGAAATTATATTATTAAGGAGGCGAGGCAGTGGTGCAGTAGGTAGTGCTGTCGCCTCACAGCAAGAAGGTCGCTGGTTCGAACCTCGGCTCAGTTGGCGTTTCTGTGTGGAGTTTGCATGTTCTCCCTGCCTTCGCGTGGGTTTCCTCCGGGTGCTCTGGTTTCCCCCACAGTCCAAAGACATGCGGTACAGGTGAATTGGGTAGGCTAAGTTGTCCATAGTGTATGAGTGTGTGTGTGTGGATGTTTCCCAGAGATGGGTTGCGGCTGGAAGGGCATCCGCTGCATAAAAACTTGCTGGATAAATTGGCGGTTCATTCTGCTGTGGCGACCCTGGATTAATAAAGGGATTAAGCCGACAAGAAAATGAATGAATGAATATTATTAAGGAGAAAGTCCCAATGTGTGCATATAAAACCAATTTTACCCCAAAAGACTGAATGAAACAATAGGTGTGTTAATCTTTGTCTCATTTTTTCCCAGTGTTGCAGTGTTCCCATATGGCCCTACTTCAGCTCTGCTCATGACTCAGATGTTTCGTCGACAACTGTTGTTTATTTAGAAGGGAAACAGGAGGAGATTTATTCATTCATTTCTTTTCTTTTTTTTTTTAGTCCCTTTATTATTAAGGGATAAACCGCCAACTTATCCAGCAAATGTTTTACGCAGCGGACGCCCTTCCAGCTGCAATCCAATTCTGGGCAACACCCATACACACTCTTTCACACACATACACTACATTCACCTATAGCTGGTGTGTTTGGACTGTGGGAGAAACCGGAGCATGGCTCGAACCAGTGACCTTCTTGCTGTAAGGCGATTGTATTACCCATACTGCAATGCAGTAAGTACAATCCTCTTGATGTCTTTCAGTGTCAGTGTTATTTACTATAATTTTTAACATTTTAATAACCTTTGAGTTCTTGTAAGTTTATTGGAGGATATTGTGAACTTTTAATTTTGAATAAGCCAGCTCAAGTGCTTCCAGTAAACTTATAAACTCGCCATATTTCAACTGAATAAGTAAATTATATATATATATATATACACAACAGTTCTGTCTGGTTCTTGAATCTGATATATTGTGATATTAATCGTGATATATTTAAGTAATATCAGCACCCGTAAAGCCTCTTTACCCTTTGTGTATTACTCCGCCCACATACAGCCAGCAAAAAGCAGACATTACAGATCTGAAGTTTAAAAGATGCACGCTCAGCTGTTTAACTGTCAGCTTAGTTTGAATCCAACGCGGAAGAAAGTAGTTCCTCATACAAAAGGGTTTTTGAGACTCTCCATGTTTGATTTTGTTTTTATATACACAATTATGCCGTCAAACTGTTGTATAAACGCAATATCACACTCGTAGCAGTGCAATATGGCTGTATATCAGCACTGGTGGGGGCACTAACGCACGCCTCCCACCACTGACGATATACAGCCATATTGCACTGCTACGAGTGTGTGATATTGCTCATATATATATATATATATATATATATATATATAAAATGTTTTATTATTATTTTTATGCCATATCTTTAAAATGGGAGCACTTATTTTACCACAGTATTTTTAATGGGGATTTAGCGCTCAGCTGCTGCTCCAGACGTTCTTTCATCTCATTTTATGCTTTAACAATCAAATTAATTCTTATACTTATTAAATAAAATATATTTTGATTGAATTACATTATTAAGGTTGTAAAAGCAACCTCATGAAGTTGACGACAGTCACATTAGTTGTTCACTGGAAGTTTATCGGGGCTGAAAAACACCTTCATGCATTAAAACTTTCTAAATGAGTAGTTTCAATTCACTTCTATTTTTCAGCATTCACCCCAAAGCCAGTTAAAGTTTTATTTTTTAAGATGTGTTGATATTTAAAAAGCTGAATAAGTAACTTTTCTTTGATGTATGCTTTGATAGAGTAAGATAGGATAGTTTAGGGATGGAATAGGATTAGCTGGGATAAATCTTTGAAAGTTTAAAGACGTCCAAATTAAGTTCTAGGGATCGCATGTATTGCTTATCAAAAGTTAAGTTTTGACATAGTTTAGTAGGGGATTTGAAAAAATGTCTTCATGGCACATGTTTTTTTCCATAATATTCTAGTGATTTTGACATAAGATTAAAAATATATACAATATTATTAAACCTATAGAATTTTGGCTTTTCTTGCTAAAAAAAAACTTTCCAATCTTCAGTGTCACATGATCCTACAGAAATTAATTACTCATATTTTCCTTCCACCTTCAAATAAATGTATTCTGAAATATCTGGACCAAATGGACTGAATATGTAAGATTAACTCTATACACAAAAAAATAATAATACTTAATATATTTGTCGGCAGCTAGCTCTCTGCAGCTCTCACATGGTCGCCCACTAAAGCTAAGCAGGGCTGCGCCTGGTCAGTAGCTGGATGGGAGACCACATGGGAAAGCTAGGTTGCTGCCGGAAGTGGTGTTAGTGAGGCCTGCAAGGGGCGCTCAACTTGCGGTCTGAGTGGGTCCTAATGCCCCAGTATAGTGACGGGGACTCTATACTGCTCAGTAAGCGCCGCCTTTCGGATGTGACGTTTAACCGAGGTCCTGACTCTCTGTGGTTGTTAAAAATCCCAGGATGTCCTTCGAAAAAGAATAGAGCTGCGTCCCAAATGGCACACTATACACTATGCACTCATGCACTATGTACTTATGCACTTACACACTCAACAGGATAGTACATGTATGTAGTGTTGTCCCAAATGGCACACTAATGTTTTTTTACTAAGCGGAAATTCAAACCGTTTCCCTGATGACGTTTGACGGTTGCCAAATTATTGAAATAAATGACCAAACTATCAAATAAAACCTGCCTTGAGTATTGCTGCATTCACCATCAGGAGGCGCTATAATCACTCTCGTAGGAGAATTTTGCTTTCATCATCCAAAATAAATAAAGTTATTTAACATGTGCGTCCGATAGCTCCGCCCCTTCCGCTACGTAAGCAAACCTGCGGTCGTTGAGTGTGTGAAGTGTCCATCATTACACACTTCATTTTAGCGGCTGAATGAGTGCATCATCCGGGTAATTAAAGAATACAATAGAATTGTGCATAAGTATGCGATTTGGGACGCAGCTTAGGTGTTTAACCCTGGTATCCTGGCCAAATCTGCCCACTGGCCATCATGGCCTCCTAACCCTCCCCATATCATAATTGGCTTCATCACTCTGTCTCCTCTCCACCAATCAGCTGGTGTGTGGTGTGCGGTCTGGCACAAAATGGCTGCCGTTGCATCATTCAGGTGGATGCTGAACACTGGTGATGGATGAGGAGATCCCCCCCATTGTGTAAAGCACTTTGAGTTCCCAGAAAAAGCGCTGTATAAATGTAAAGAATTATAAATATTATTACTATATAAAAATAATACTAAATAATTGCTACTGTGATAGATTGTTTTAATTTACAAGGTTCGCATAGCCAGTAAGCTTTCTCTCAGTCTTTTTTTTTCAGTCTAAAAGCAAAGATTTTACATTATTTAATATTGAGTTTGACAATTAGGTGTATATTTAACCCTCCCTACATTGTGTAAGTTTTGTTAATAATGTTGTTTAAAATATTATTTTTATCATTGCAATTATTTACCTTGTTAATTAAAAATAAAAAATAAAAATAAATATATATACAATATTATTAAACCTATATAATTTTGGCTTTTCTTGCTAAAAAAAAGGGTCCAATCTTCAGTGTCACATAATCCTACAGAAATTAATTATTCTTATTTTCCTTTCACCTTCAAATAAATGTATTCTGAAATATCTGGACCAAATGGACTGAATATGTAAGATTAACTATATACACAAAAAAAAACAGTCTAAAAACTGTTTTCAGTCTAAAAACAAAGATTTTACACTATTTAATATTGAGTTTGACTATTAAGTGTATATTTAAACGTCCCAAAATTTGTGTAAATTTTGTTAATAATATTGTTTAAAATATTATTTTTATCATTATTGCTATTATTTACCTTGTTAATTTAATTTTTACATTGTGTTTTCTTCCTTTCTATATTGTATTAAAAAGTGAAATGATTGGCAGTAAAAAATGTATCCCCTTTTAAGCTTAAATATTGTATGGGTTATACTGCTACACTACATAAAACTGATTTAAATAATAATAAAAGAAATCAATTATTCTTATATGAGGATTGAATTCTCTATTATTTTGATGATGATTCTTCTAATTATTATTGTCCTGCTTTATATTTTTGTGGTCGGTGATGCGTTTTACATCTCATGACGATTAGAATAATGAAAAAAAATAATAGTTGGTAAACATCGTAGCATTTATTTGGAATAAAACATTTTGTAACGTTATAAATTTCAGGGCTTAATCTTTAATAAACAGGCTGATCCTGTGATATGACAATTGCGGGAGCAGACGTTGCAATATCGATGTTCAAACCATGTATTGTTCAGCTCTATCATGATATCAGCCAGTTCCAGTGTGTTTGCTGCATGTGTCTCCTCCATCAGGCAGATGTGCAGAGTGCAGAGGAAACGGCCGGTAGTTTCAGCTCTAAGCAGCTCCAAGGTGGCAGCAGCATACTTAACTGTGGATGTGATGGAGGACGGTGGAGCGTGTTTGGGTCACGACGCAGTGGTAAAGAACAGCAGGAGCTCTGTTTGGACTGTGGATATCCAGAGCCGTGTGGAGGCCATCAACTACATCAAACGCCACAAAGTCTCAGACCAGAGCTCAACTCAAACCTCTCGAGGGGGACCAGAGAACACACATCAACTCCAGCTAAAATTCAGGTTTTTATAGAAATAGTTCACCTCAAGTCTAAATTCTGCCATCATTTACTCATAGTCCAATTGTTCAAGGTGTTATAAACCCCATCTTTTTAAGGCTCGGCTCTGGAGGGGTTATCACCATAAAAAGGACACGCAACTTAGAAGTACAATTCTCTATTTATTTAAAAATAATAATAATAATAATAAGTGTTTTTTTGTTTGCCACTATCAAAATAAAGTAGCAACAAAAAAATCTAATTAATTTAACAATATTACTTGATCAAAATAATTACTTAAACATACAAAAAACATAGATCAACAAAGAATTGAATAAACAGCAACAACACCAGCACTAATACATTTCCAGCACAAAAATCTAAACTTTCGTTGAACTTGGGTTCAAAATTAAAAAGTCATGTTTATTGACACACAGATGTCCTTCAGGCTTGTTAGAAACGTACAGGTAAAGCTGCAGTCAAACTGCACCTTCCCAAAATTATGGCACCAACTGATACATCCCATTCCCAATTAAAATCTGTGTGGGAAGACAATATGGGAATCACAATTTCAGATGAGGATTGGGAATCAGCTTTACACAGAATTCACAAGTCGTCTGTCTGTGCAAGACATGGACTTCTGCAGTGCAAAATTGTGCGTTGTGTACACTGGACGAACCTAAAGCTCTCAAAGCACTTTCAGCATATTGATCCGGCCTGTAATCAGGGGCGTAGCACCAAATTCTGGGCCCTGTACCCTCTCAATATCAGTGGGCCCCCTACACATTTTTTTGTAATTATTTGAATATAAACATGCACAAATTGTGTTTTAATCTATAATCAAATCAGATTATAATAATGACTGGTTCTTTCATTCACCACCAAATTGATGCATTTGGCCTACTTGTGCTCAAATACCTTTAAACCATAGGCTACATCGGGTTTGTGTACTGACATTTTGATCCATGTTACTGATGCAAGTTTTGATTTAAAAACATTTATTTTTTCTCCAGAAGAGCAGCCAGGACTGGCCAGTGCTGCTACTGCTGGTGTGTCGGAACCACTGGTTGTTTCTGAAACTGGTTAATGTTTGCAACCTGACGTTAGCTGGCCTGGCCCATAATTTACTTACAGCAACAAGCAGCCTGGTTGACAAACTAAGCTAAAGATTTAACATTAGCATACATACATTACAGGGCTCGAAATTAACTTTTTTACTTGGTAGCACTGGTGCTCCCAACTTCAAAAAGTTAGGAGCATCCCAAAAAATGTAGGAGCACCCATTTTCTTTTTAGTTATGCGCCGATCTTGATTCTTAATGGCCGATTTTGATTAGCACACGTACATCTCGGAGATGTCTATTTGACGTCTGCATTCACATCGGCAAGACATCTACAAGACGTTTCCTATCAGATGTGAAATAGACTTCTATTAGACATCTTTAAGATGTTTGCGATTCAGAATGTGGGTAAAACTGACATCATACAGACGTCTGCCAGACGTTTGTATACAGCAGGTGCTTTCCAGATCAAGAGATCTTTAACAGACATCTTGCAGACATATACAGACACAAAATATCTAATACAATGGCATTTCAACCTTTATACCATTAAAAGGGATAAATCAAGTATATAATTTCTTATATTAGTATTACTTAATTGTTTAGATTTTTAAAAGGCACATTAACTTCTTTTACATTTACACATGGATCGATAATTGCAATAATTTGACCATAAACAGCTGAAAAAATTTATTGGAAATAAAAATTCATTCTGTCACAAGGGGGCGCTTTAGGAGCGCTGAAATATTACGGTTTCCCTAGTAATGACTGTACACAAATCAGCATTATATGCGACCAAAATGGTCGCAATTTCGAGCCCTGCATTAGCATCAGCTGTCTGGAGTTGACTTTGTTAACTTTAATTAGATGTAGTTTCATAACAAGCAAACTCAGTTCACCTTTTGAAGAGAAAGCAGTCATCAGCTGCTTCCCCTCATTCTGCCTCCTTTCTTTTCCTTCCTGTCTTTCTTTTTTTGAAAGCCCGATTTGGGCTTTTTGCGCTGCATGATCAGGCTCTAGACTCACTGCGTTATTTGTTTGCCGCCTGCTGCCGTCTATGGGCAGACTAAACCATTTCGGGGGGAGGTTTGGGGGTTGGGGGGGGGGGGTGTTATCAATATATTTTGAAATAATGACATTGACATCAATTGGAGGGGCAAATTAAAAATAAAAAATAAAAAATTGGTGGGATTTCAAAGGGCCCTCTCCCTAGACGGGGCCCTGGGTAGTCAGGTCCACTTTTCCCCCCCACTACCACGCCCATGCCTGTAATCGTTGTTATTCCACCCCAGCCACTCATGCACATATGTGTTGGTCTTGTGTAAAGCTTAATTACTTTTGGGACACCGTTTTTAAAACTATATCTGTTTTTTTGGGTATATCCATCTCCCCTTGCCCACTGATTGCCATTTTTGGAATTTCACCTACGTCATATAATCTTACAAAAATATAGTCTGATTGCATAGCTTTTATTGTGCTCCTGGCCAAACGACTAATATTGCTTAAGTGGAAGGATCAGAAACCTCCAACCCCAACACGGTGGATCCGTGATGTCCTCGTCTTTGTTAAGTTGGAAAAAATTTGACTGTCTAGAGCACAGGTGTCAAACTCAGTTCCAAAAGGGAACTGCACAGTTTATTTCAGCCTGATCTCACGAGAAAACTGAAGTATTTTACGTTTTGGCAGTTTAGTGGCTAATTCGTACGAATTCGTACGAGTTCAGTCGTAAGAAAATGTACGATTTTAAAAAGGAGGCGTGGCACCTAATCCCACCCCTAAACCCAACTGTCATTGGGGGATACGCAAATCGTATTAAAATGTACGAATTAGATTGTACGAATTTGTACGAATTAGCCACTAAATCAAAAAGTTACGAATTGCCGTGAGATTGTGTTGTTTATTTCCAACCCTAATTAAACACACCTGATCAAACTAATTGAGTCCTTCAGGCTTGTTTGAAACCTACAGGTAAGTGTGTTGGAGCAGGGTTGGAACTAAACTGTGCAGGGCTTTGGCCCTCCTGGAATTGAGTTTGACACTTCTGGTCTAGAGGTTCATCTAACCAGTTTAATAAAATTTGGGACCCATTTAGGAAATATATCCAAGAACATGTTTTATTGTCAACTACAGACCTTGTTCCAGCAAATAGATGTTTTTTTTCTTTCCTAAATGCAAAGTAGAGTGTATTGTGTGCTTCAGATTGTAGTTTTTATTAAGCCACATTATTATTTACCTTTTTATTTGTTGGTATGTTTTTATTTTGCTTGTTTTTTCTCATTGTAGGTGCTTAAGTTGATACTATCTATACTTTCTGAAATATGATTTTGTTTTGTCTTCTTTTTCTACTAATTTGTCATAAAAGTCAGAAATAAATACATAAAAAACTGCACCTTCTCCCCATAGACTTCCATTCATACGCACGTGAATGCATCAGTCCAGGGCCGGAGTGGGACTCCTTTTCAGCCCTGGAGTTTTAAGCCTTAGACCGGCCCACCTCAGTTCACGACTGACTATATTAAAATAAGGTCATTTCCAAATCAGTTTCTAATGACACTATCACGTCTTTTTTTGAGAAAACAGCTGCTTTAGAACTTTAAATATTCAACAACCCTAACAGTATTATATGTCTCAACAATAAAAATGAAAATACTAACATACTCAGACAAGGATCAAACGCGGGTCGGCGACGTTGTAATCTTAACGTGCTAACCACTGGACCACAAAGGTTGTACAGTGAAAGGTGACTTATACCATTATTAACCTGCAGGCTGGTTATATATAAAAAGAGCAGAGCTGCGGTAAAATAATGAATAAGACGACTGTGGTCAAGTAAATAAATAAATTAATTTAAAAAGTGTGACTGCTGAGAGCAACAGATTCTGGAGCTAGGGACACCAGCCCTCACGGCCAAAAAACGCACCGGCCCACCGGGAATTCTCCCGATTAGCCAATCCGGGCCTGCATCAGTCTGGAAATGCAAGTTCATGCGTCACGTTTCGCAAATCACTGCGTTGGAAAGTTCAAGCTTGGTGAACTCTGACCTGTGAAATCGCATCACTTGACTGTGAGATTAATCGATGATCAAAACATGACCTCTCTCTTGCTTTTTTAAAATGTTTAATCATCTTGGTTTAATCCCGCCCCTTCTTGCAGCGCCGTACTACAGAATTTCGCATGAACAAACTCTAGTGTGACCGCAGCTTGAGTGTGTTGGAGCAGCATTGGAACTAAACTCTGTAGGTTGGCAGCTCTCCAGGAACTGCGTTTGACACCCGTGCATTAGAGTAAAGCGATTTTTTTTTATAGATTTTGGGAATTTAT
The DNA here is from genome assembly GCF_052040795.2 of Danio rerio. Classification (NCBI taxonomy): domain Eukaryota; kingdom Metazoa; phylum Chordata; class Actinopteri; order Cypriniformes; family Danionidae; genus Danio; species Danio rerio. Next base: position 4,104,514 of record NC_141023.1, read on the forward strand.
CTTTCCTTTAGAAAATGTTGTGAACATCCACAATCAAAATCTTATTTTTGCAGAATAAAATCTTAATAATAATTATATTATATAATTAACAAATGATTTAGGATCATATTCCTCTATAAAAACCTTCAGAATAGAGCTAGTTTGGTGCCTGGAAGAGCTGCTGAAATGTAGATTTATGACTCGGTGCAAGAGAAAATCAGTGGTTAGCACTGCGGCTTAACAGCAAGAAGGTCACTGGTTTGAGTCCTGGCTGAATCAGTTGGCGTTTCTGTGTGGAGTTTGCATGGTCTCCCTGTGTTGGCGTCGGTTTCCCCCACAGTCTAAACACATGCGCTATAGGGGAATTCAATAAACTAAATTAGTGCCATAGTGCATGAGTGTGTGTATGAATTAGTGTATGGGTGTTTACCAGTACTGGGTTGCGGCTGGAAGGGCATTCGCTGTGTAAAACATATGCTGGAATAGTTGTCGGTTCATTCCGCTCTGGCCAAAGGAAAATTATTGAATACATGCTAGAGAAAACAATAATTGAGAAAACAGCCTGTAAATAAAATAAATTTACGGACACACATTACGTGCGACATGACAAACACTTTATTTTGAAGGTTTTCTTTGTTCATTGACTGAAAGAAAAATTACCTTTACAAATATCCAAAAAGCTCAAAATATTCAAACTGACAGGTGTGTGAAGTTTTTACCTTAACTGAAAACCTTTTAAATAGATTGGATAAATAACTATAAAGGTATGTAGGACTTCATCTGAAGTCATGATGTGCGAATGGTGCATAATGAATAACACTAAAGTGACAGTCGTGTAATGTTGTGCACTTGTAGGCAAATAAAGAGAGACACTGCAAGCAAAAACACTTTTAATGCACACAACAACATGTCCCTGCCTTAAAATGAGCGAGTTTGAGCCACTTGCTTAAGCCATACAGTATGACTTGGTGGTTCTACTGATTTCCAATGTATAGCAATACATTTCTTTGCTGCAATCAGAGCCATTTTAATTAAACATAAATTTTTCCTTTGATCGAACTGATTCATCCCCCAGTAACATAAATCTTGGATCAGGTAAAAGGTTAACATTGGCAATTTTAGTTATTATAGTTTGTATTATATTTCTCCGTTAGGTTTAAAGTTTGGAACATGTCCAAAACATATGAAATAATGTACCAACCTCAATCTTGCATCTAGAGCAACATTCTGAATATGAATCACTCATCTTGTGCAATCGTTCAGGTGTATAATATACCCTGTGTAAGATATTAAACTGTATTAATCTATGTCTACTATTAAATGAAAATGTTAAGGCACTTTTACAGATATGTTCCCAAGTATCTTGATCAAAAAAGCATTTTAAATCTTTCTCCCATTTAAGTTTTGAAGATGACACTTCCACCCCATTCAAGTCGTTAAGGTTGCTACACATATAAGACACAAATCCTTTGGGTTCTTTTCTGCCTTTAACAGTGTTGGGGAAGAAAAACAAGTGACTATAAACCATATAAAATGACACTTAAACAACATCATAAATGAAAACAAATGTGACAATTACATGATGATAAACCTTAAAGTCAAATGTAGGATTTTCAAAAACAATTAAGAATGAAATGAACACAAGACAACTAAGAAAGACGTTTTATTATGTCGGTCTCATTTAGACTAGAAAAATAAAAGACACCACAAAAATGAAACACGTTATACAGTTATAGGGACAGAAAATTTAAGTTTAGGTAAACGTTACGACTGGAGTTTATTTATTTATTATTGCGGATTGTTCTCTGTCTTTTTCTTTTGTCCCGCCTTCTTGTTTTTCTGTTGTCTCATAGGCTCCCATACCGGCGTGATTCCCTGTTCTGATTGGCTGCTGGTCTCAAAAGCCTGTATATAAGGGAGCTTCCGGCAGAGTTCGGGGAGCTCATTTCTGCTGCGTACGGTGTTTGGAGTGGAGCTCCTGGGTTTCCCTCACCCCTCCGGCCGACAACCAACAACCAATATTGTACTGATGTTCATCATACGTTAAAATATTTTTGAGAGTTTGAGCGTGTAGGGGTGGCCTGCCTATTTATTTGATTACTTTTGACTTTGTTTATGTTTAAGGAGTAAGGTAAGCTTTTTGTATTTTTCTTTAAATAGTAATAGGTAATTTAGTGCATTTACTTTGTAGATTCTTTTGTTTGTTATTTTGGCCTGTGGTCACCCTGAAGAGATGCTCATTTATATTAACCACATTTTTCTATAATTAATCTATTCATATATGCTCTCAACTGAGTGTGTGAGTTTGGTTGTCGACCGAAGGGAATTTTTTTTTTGCTTTAAGTTTTGTTTTGTTTGGGAAATCCACCACCCCAACACATTTGTTTTTTCATCGTTTATTATGCCTTTTTTGTTTCACCTAGACTTGGGGCATAATAGTAAAGTTGGTTTAATATTCACACATTCAGACTTTCTCCTCAATAATATAATTTTAGAAAAGGATTTCTTTGCAAATGCCAAATAGTGAAATCAAATTAGCAGCCAATCACAGTACAACAGCATTGTTCACAGTCAACTACATGGTGCTAATGTTGCTTTGAAGTCATGCTTACGTGTGATTTCAGACTGAGTGTTCAAAGTACCATGGTAAACAATGTAGAGAGCATGTCACAAGTTGTCACAAATCTAATGTGCGGATATAAAACCAACTCTACCTCAGTAAAATGTAATACTTGGTACATAACTTGGTTTTAAGACTTTGTCAGGTCTAAAGATCCAGTGGAAACCCTGCAAAAGTAAAAGAAAATGAGGTTAAAAAGTCTGTCGAAGGATTTATTATAGCAAAGATGATTCAAGTAGACTTAAACAGCCACAGAATGACTTTCACCTCATATGTAAATTAAACTATTATGATCTGCCCTCAATCTTTTTCTAACTTAGTCACTTTTTTGTTATTTGACGTTTACTAACATGTATTCTCTTGGCTAAAAGAAAACTAAATGGGTATTTTCTTTTCCAATCTCAACCACAAACTAATTGTAATGCACATTTAAACTTAACTGTTCACCTATTTATCAATATAGAGCAAACTCAATAAAACCAGATTTGTTTTAAAATTCAAGTCAATTAATGATAATATTTGTCTTTTTTAAATTGTTGTGAAGTAAGATTGAATACAAATGTAGAAGCTATTATCATTCTCATCATCACATCTCTAGAACACACATCAGCCATCCAGAGGGAAACTGAACTGGACCCCGCCTTACAGTCACTCACCAATCGAAGCTTCACCACTGAACTCCACTGAAGAGTGAGAGATGTTTGGGCAGGTATTGACCATGGTACAAGTGACTGACCGGGAGAACAGCATCAACATCACCGTCCAGACAGAGAACTGGCTAAAAATGAACAATTAGATCAGTCCATTATCCACTGAGGCTGTTCTGAGAGGCTTTATAGCTCATTTTGATGTGTCCTTATAATATATTTTATTATTGTTTGTTTTAGATTACAATATTACTGCTTTATTGGGGTAAAGTTGATTTCATGTTGGCACATTCAAACACTTTTTCGTCAGTCTACACCAACACAAACTGATTAAAGCATGCAATTAGCTACATCCTGCATCTCAACCCAGGAAGAAGCGTTTAGACTATTCATTAATATTCTCAATTTTCATAATAAGCGTGATAAACAATATGGAGAACGAATGTGCGAATATAAAACCAGCTTAACCTCAAATACTATTACTATTTAATTTTGTATAGCTTGTACTATTATTTCAGTCTTTCATCATTAATAAGACGTATAGTTTACTTTGAATCGATCTGTCTCTCTTGTTACAGCGTTAAAAGCCAACTCATAATCAGCGTTTTAATTCAGTTTTCTACTGTATTATTCCACGACTCACTTAATGTTTTATTTAGCCAATCGTAGTATTTTGTTTGAAAAGCACACTTACTAGTTTCGTAGCACGCTGTTTCTTAAATGCGTGTTTGGGTCGAGATTCCTTTGAAATGACTGCGTGTGTCCTCCCTCTCTGCGGTCACTGGCAAAAAGTTGGAAAAGGGAAGCGGTAGCGATTTATACCTCCCGCTTCAGCCGGCCCATACCAACCAAGAGCAATATGGGGGTGGACCAATGTAGTAAAGCTCATTCGTATTTGTTTTATTTACCTACATGTTAATGATAATTACCCTTATATATGTTTGTAGTGCTATATATATATATATATATATATATATATATATATATATATATATATATATATATATATATATATATATATATATATATATATATATATATATGTTATCTGCTTATTTGTGAATATTTGTTTGTCTACATCTGTTGCGATGACGTCTGAAACGCATAGCAAAGCAGACAGCGTGCCGTGAATTGTGTATAAAACTATCTGCAAAAGCTAATTTTACGAGTGTAGTAAATTAATGATCATTTTACATTTACATTGTTTACGTCTCACCTTTTTTTAAACTCATTTGGTTTAAATATTTAAGATTTTCGCAGCTGAGGCGCTGGTGTTGTGGTGTTTGTGGCCGCTGGATGGCGCTCGTGCTCAGTGTTTCACCACTGTAGTTTCTGTGTTCTGCTCCAGGTGGCGCTGTTGGGCTGTGTCGGACGGGTGGCCCATATTAAGACACACGGGATGGATTGTCCATATTAAGACAGAGACCATATTAAGACAATGGCGAGACGCGGACTGACTCCTCGGTTCATCACTGTGTACATTCTGGCGCAACTCCTGTTTGACTAAGACATCATGTCCTGAATGTCGGTGTTTACACACGCCACAAACATGATTCAGGGGGTTTATATTAACATTTGATACAACTTTCATATTTAAGGATATATAGGCTACATATGCACCCTAGATTAACGCAGTGAAAGTGAAATTAAACAGCTAATGGGGACAACATATGGGTTGTGCCAGTGTGTTGTTTGTGTTATCAATGAGGTTATTCTTGTTCAGGTTAAAGTATTAATCAGTGATTTGATGTTGGCAGCTGCTGTGAATAAAGATGAAACTAGAGCACGATCATCACGTCCCTCTTTACTGGGTTAAAATGTCATTGTGTTTTGTGTGAAAACATTTCAAACAGCTTATAATATATGTGGCTTGTATTTTATAGACAGATATAAACGTTAAGTTTCTCAAGTCATTTTCATTCTCATCGCAATAAAAATGTCAAATTAAAACATAAATTTTTTTAATTTAATACAGATTTTATATAATATTAAATAAACATATTTCTGTTTCATTAATTTGGTTAATTTACATTTATTTTTTACATCAAATTAGTTTTTTAATGTTAATGTTAGCGCTAACATTAGCGCCAAAAATTAACAAATACACAATTGTACATGTAGGTTTAAATACAAATACAAAGAAATAATAATAATAATAATAATAATAAAATAATAATAATAATAATAAATGAAAATAAAAAACAAATGATAATAAAATAAAATAATACATAAAAAAATGAGAAAAAAAACATTTAATCAATAAATTTTACTAACATATAAGCATACACACTATATGTACAGCAAAATCTAATTATTTGAGATTTTCCACAAATTTCTTTGAATTGGATACATATTTTATATAATATTAAATAGACACATTTCTGTTTCATTAATTTGGTCAATTTACATTTATTTTTACATCAAATTAGTTTTTAAGTCAAATTGCTCTTTAATTTTTATCTTAATTTTTTAAATGGGAAAGAACAATACAAAACCCCAAACCCAGACCAATCCAACAGCAGGATAGCGCTAACATTAGCCAAAAATTAACAAATACACAATTGTACATGTCGGTTTAAATACAAATACAAAGAAATAATACTAATTATAATAATAATAACAATAAATGAAAATAAAAAACAAATAATAAAAAAAATAATACATAAAAATTAAAAAATTAAAAAAACATTTAATCAATAAATTTTACTAACATATAAGCATACACACTGTATGTACAGCAAAACAGAATTATTTGAGATTTTCCACAAAATCAATAAAAGGTTGCCACACCTTTAAACAATTCCCCTCCGACCCTCTTAATGAAAAGCTGATTTCTTCTAAATAAAACCAAGACATAATTTCTCTAATCCACTGAGCACGAGTAGGAGGAGGAGGATCCTTCCATTTTAGCAAAATAGCCCTGCGTGCCAATAAAGTGGAAAAAGCAATGACTGTACACTTTGAGGAAGGCAACTTTATATCCTCTGAAGTAACCCCAAACAGTGCCACCTGTGCGATACATTTTTAAAGCCATTTTGAGGTCAATATTATTAGCCCCTTTAAGCAATATTAGTTTTGGATTGTCTCCAGAACAAACCACTGTTATACAATAACTTGCCTAATTACCGTAACTTTACCCTAATTACCCTAGTTAAGCCTTTAAATGTCACTTTAAGCTATATAGAAGTGTCTTGAATGTCTAGTCAAATATTATTTACTGTCATCATGACAAAGATAAAACAAATCAGTTATTAGAGTTATTAAACTATTATAATTAGAAATGTGTTGAGGAAATCTGCTCTCTGTTAAATAGAAATGGGGGGGGATACAGGGGGGGGCGAATAATTCAGACTTCAAGTTTATTTAGTTTACTGATTTCTGTAAAATAGTAGAAATGAACTAAATTCTTCAGCAATTTATTTAAATTTGCAGCTAGGGTAGTGTATTTCATGGTTGATAAAATATACAGTATAAAGATGCTTTAATAACTGCGCAATGAATGAAACTAAAGGTGGAAATACAAGAAGGAAAGCAAGAAAAACAATCACAGAATTTGTATTGGTTATAATGGAAGTTGTGTTGGTCTAGTAATGTTTTGCCTTTTATAGTGGCATATAATAAACAGAAATCCTAAAGTAATATTTCCCCGAAGCACACTAGAAACCATGAAAATATACAGATTTTATTATTATGCTTTATTATTATTTGTTTTGGATATCATTAGAATGTAGTTACTATTCAGTGTTGTGTTAGTTAGGTTACTTCGAAACCAATGAAGACTAAAAATCCAACACAATCTCACGGCAATTCGTAACTTTTTCATTTAGTGTCTAATTCGTATGAATTCGTACGATCTTATTCGCACAATTTAGTACGATTTGCTTATCCCGCAATGACGGTTGGGGTTAGGGTTGGGGTTAGGTGCCACGCCTCCTTTTTAAAATCGTACCATTTCGTACGACTGAACTCGTACGAATTTGTACGAATTAGCCACTAAACTGGCAAAACGTAAAATACTTACGTTTTCTCATGAGATCAGGCTGAAAAATCATACTCCAGTTAAAGTACCATTACTTGCCTAAAAATGTAGTGCGAGTAGAGTAAAACATCTGTTGTAAACATTACCCAAAGTAAGAGTAAAAAGTAGCCCTTTCAAAACTACTCAAGATTAATGAGTAGTGAGTATGAAAAGTTGATGCATTTACATGTCATTTGTGGATGTGTGTGTAAACGTAACATTCTGTAGTGCATCTAGTGATTGTCCAGCAGACACACAATGTCATAAGACGTTAATATTAGGTTAGATTTAGGTTGTGATGTCAGGTGACCAAAATTCAATGTCTAGCCAGCACCTAAAGACAACAATATTTTGATGTCCAATAATGACGTGAAATGACGTTGATATTTGGTTGATTTTAGGTTGTTAGAAAGTGACCAATGACGAGCCAACATCTTAAACCAAAATCATATTGACGTCAAATACTGACATTTATTCATCAGTTATGGCAACCAAAATCCAACGTCTGATAGACATCATGGTGGTAACACCAACACAACGTCAAGCTGGGACATCATTAGACGTTGATATTTGGTTGCTTTTAGGTTGGACGATAGACATTGACATCGGGCTGACGTTGAGTTCTGATGTAAACCTGATTTTCATTTCCAAACAAAATGCAGCATCTTCACGACGTTAGGGTACAATTTCAATCTGACGGCATGTTGACATCTTGTGTCTGCTGGGTGTTTAAGGCCATTTCGGTCATCATACAGTACACATCCATCATCTTCTCACCAGTGACATACATCTAAACTAGGGGTGCCCATACTCGGTCCTGGAGGGCTGGTGTCCTGCAAAGTTTAGTTTCAACCCCAATCAGATGCACCTGGGCTAGCTGATCAATCTCATTCTAGGCTTTCTAGAAACATCTGTGCAGGTGTGTTGAGGCCAGTTGGAGCTCAAATCTGCAGGATACGGCCCTCCAGGACTGTGTTTGGGCATCCCTGATCTAAACAGTCTCTGGGTCAAGGCGTGTCAAGATTTTGAACATCTTATTGGACACTTTTAATGCTAAAAAAACAGTTTGCTGCCATGTAAAGTGCACATGTCTTGTAGTAATTCATTATGATGCAATTTACCCTCTATGTGTGATTTGACCATAGACTGTAAAATATATGGACGTAGTATCCGTGACTTCACCCATAGTTTTCTAAAGAGAGGAAAAGAAGCCACAAGTAGGCGCCGCCAACCGTCGCCATTTTGTTTGTGCGTCATCACACCGATGGCGGGATACCAAACATGGGCAAAGAGGCGGAGAGTGGGCGGAGCTACAGACACCTGCTGGCATTTAGCTTGGACCTGGTTCAGACACCTGGTTAACTTTGGGAGAACGCTTAATACTTTATCACTTGTGACTCGTTTGTATTCTGACCACTTGTGTTTGGCTGTACACTATATCAATAAAGTGTTTAGACTTTTAAAAACACTGCTGTAATACACAGAGCCACTAAACATTGTTCTTATGACGTTTCTTAACAGGAGGAAAACGCGAATTACATCCAAACACTTCAGATATAGTCTGTGTTAGTTAATGTAAGACTATTAATGAACTCCAGCATAACACTGTATGACAACACTTCAGATGACTGTTCTAGAGCCTACAGCTAATCAATCTGACAGATTCTGCAGTGCATTACAGCTCTAAATATAAATATAAACGATAAATGATCTTAAATAAAACAAATACATGTATAGAGATGGTATATAAGTATATAACTTTACTCACATGGGAAACGGAGGCCACGTGAATGGTTTGTGAGCACAATTAAGTGCACTCAGCATGCCATGCCATCTAATAATTGTAGGAAACAAGTCCAAAAGGCAGTTGACTGTGTAAAGCCACATAAAACAACACAGAAATACGATAAATATGCCGAGTTCAGTGGCTAATCTGCAGGATTCAGCTAAGGTGACGTGACGCGACCAGCGAGACCTAGCTGTCACTCAAGTGGCCACGCCCTTAATTATGCAAACTTAATATAACTTAATATAAAGGAAACGGATGAGTTATAAAAAAAATTCACCCCCCTCACAGTTGTCATGAAGGATAATATTAGCTGTATTAACCTAAATCTTTTTTTGTACCAGGCTGTAAACACCTTTTTTCTGCTGTAAAGTTGGCCATTCTAACAGTGGGCTCAATTGAAATTTGCTCTGTTTTGGAGCCAGGAGCGGCCAGGACTAGCGCAATTTCAGATGAATTGCAATTTTAGTTACTTCCGTATTGGCTTCCTGAGGTAGAGCGGGAGGTTGCCGCTTGGATTTGACAGGAGTTACAGGACTGATTTAGTTAATTCCCATAAACAAGACAAAATAAAGTAGTGACTGCAGGTTGAAGGAAAGTAGTGGAGTAAAAGTACAGATACTGCACTAAACATTTACTCAAGTGAGAGTAAAAGTACACATTTATAAAACTACTTAGCAAATTACAATTCCTGAGGGAAAAACTACTCAATTACATTAATTTGAGTGTTTGTAATTAGTTACTTTTCACCACTGATGGTATTTGGAAATGAAAATCAAGTTGACTTTCGAACTCAACGTCAGGCCAAAGTAAATCTTCAATGTCCAACCTAAAACCAACCAAATATCAACGTCTAATGATGTCACAGCTTGACGTTGTGTCGACGTTACCACTATGACATCTATCAGACGTTGGATTTTGGTTGCCATAACTGATGAATAAATGTCAGTATCTGACGTCAAAATGATGTTGGTTTAAGATGTTGACTTGACGTTGGATTTTTGTCACTTTCTAACAACCTACAATCGACCAAATATCAACGTCATTTGACGTCATTATTGTACATCAAAATATTGTTGTCCTCAGACGCTGGCTAGATATTTAGTTTTGGTCACCTGACATCACAACCTAAATCTAACCTAATGTTAACGTCTTATGATGTTGCGTTTCTGCTGGACAATAACTAGATGCACTACAGAATGTTACGTTTACACACACACACATCCTCAAATTACATGTAAACACATCAACTTTTAACAGCATAATACTCACTACTCTTGAGTAGTTTTGAAAGGTTTACTTTTTACTCTGAGTAATATTTACAACAGGTACCTTTACTCTACTCACACTACATTTGTAGGCAAGTAATGGTACTTTTACTGGAGTATGATTTTTCAGTACTCTTTCCATGACTGTTGATTTGTCTAATCCCCATAGGCAAGACAAAATGTAGTAGTGACTGCAGGTTGAAGGAAATTAGTGGAGTAAAAGTACCGATACAGCACTTAAAATGCACTGAAGGGAAAGTAAAAGTACACCACTGTTCAAAACGCAAATAATTAATAAATTTCCTGATTTCCCAACACAATACCATACCATCAATACAACTGTGTTTGAATTATTTTAAATAACTTAATCTGGTTAGTAATTTATTTACTTGACTCATTCATTCATTCATTTTCTTGTCGGCTTAGTCCCTTTATTAATCCGGGGTCGCCACAGCGGAATGAACCGCCAACTTATCCAGCACGCTTTTACGCAGTGGATGCCCTTCCAGCCGAATTCACCTGTACTGCATGTCTTTGGACTTTGGACCGGAGAAAAACGACGCAAAGGCAGGGAGAACATGCAAACTCCATACAGAAACGCCAACTGAGCCGAGGTTCGAACCAGCGAACCAGCGACCTTCTTGCTGTGAGGCGACAGCACTACCTGCTGCGCCACTGCCTCGCCTCACTTCACTCAAGACTGCTTAAAGTCCCTACAAATCTCAACACACAGTAGAAATGAAACTTTTCATTCTTTAAATTTAGGTCAACCTTGACAGACTTAGCTTTATTAAAAATAGGCTGTTTACCTAAAACTAAAAATATAAAACGTTTAAAAATTAATGACGCCATATGAGAGATATTCTGCAGAGTTCAGATGCAGAAACCTCTAAAGGCCATTGACAATGAGCGTTTCCTTCAGCCTCCTGTGTTCATGTTCAGTTATTTTACTTTCAAGAGTTCACACTTAGCTGATAATTGATTATAAAGCTTGTTTGGCATGCTGTCCCAGGAGAGAGCCCTGAGCTCATAAGATCCTCGAGCCCAGGGCTCCCTCTCATTTGCAAGGCGATAGGGGAGTTTGAGCTCAGGTAGATCTGGAGAACTCCCCTGCTGTAGCTAATGAAGAGATAGTGATTGCTCTTACAAGGGAACTACTGACTAGGAGCATGCATATGGTGATGATTTGTATTAGTCAAATAACTTAAATGGCATGTTTTTGGACGGTGGGAGGAACCCGGGGGAAACCCACGTGAGCATGGGGAGAACGTGTAAACTCCGCACAGAAACATCGACTGGCTTGGTAAAGCCTGTGACGTTCTTGTTGTGAGGCAAAAGTGCTAACCACTGGGCCACTGTGCCACCCATTTAAGAAAGGAGGAGGAGGAGTAAGGCGGAGGGGGAGGGGGGGGGATTCTTCAAAACAAAGATGGCTGTTATATGGAACTGAGGGTATTTACAGTGGCTTAGGAATCGTCTGATTGGAGAATCATGAACTGAATAATGCAGCACCGGCTGTGATCAATCATAAGCACTTGATCCTCTTGAAATTAGTCTATAAATAAACTTCAATTAAAGGCAATAAAAAGACTTTATTCGTCACTATAAAAGTATTAAAACTACACAGGGATCTGAGAACAATGCTGATTGTAGAAGAGCATCTCAAATGGCATTTTTCAAATAGTTTTTGCATCTGAACTCTTCATATTTATTTAGTGTCATTAGTTTCTTACAATAAGAATGAGCAATAATCAGGATAAATCTAACATCCTTTAGTTACAATAAAATTATCCTGCAAAACATAACGTATTCAGTGTTGAACATGTGAAACAGGCGCTCTCCTCTAGACTCATGACTGTGCATTATTTCAGCACACGGCTGTTTTCTTGTAATGTTTGTGTACTGTCCTTTGATTCATTTGAAGGGGTTTTGCGTAAGAGCCTGAGGTTATCTCTCTTATCCATTACCCTCATGCAGAATCCCTTTATTTGTGCTGCTGACCACCCTCAATCAGACCTGTGCTGCGTAAATCATACGTAGGCTACTAATAAAGCATATCAATTTCAATATATCCATCTGCTCAAGACGTCTAACATGTCAATCTGAATATTCTGAGTGCTGAGAATTGATTTTGGAAAGCCTGTCGTGCTCATTGTCGTCAATCCTGATTAAAGAAATCAAACCCCGATTGCACATGTACATTGTGGAGGCGTCTATGATGTTTGTGTTTCTGTTGGGAAGAGATTTATATAATCTCTTATCTCATATTATGTCTACCACACGTCAATTCCCAAACTTTAAATTTCATATTTGTTTTTAGGATGTTTAAAACTTGGAATGTTCCTTTTAAAGGTGTTTATCAGACCACAGCAGATGTCTCACCACACCAAGCAATCTAACATCTCTACATACATACACTGTGAAAATACACATTATTTTACGAGTAATTGTCTATGTATTTTTTTTTTCACAAAATTTTCCCTTTTTGTCATTATCCAGATTTACAGATATTTTCTGTAATAAAAAAAATTCTAACATTAAATTTACAGTTTAACAACTTTATTAATCCCACCAGGGGGGATTAGATTAGGGTATAGTAGCATGTCATGATACAACAAACACATAAAGAGACAAATCTCTTACAAACAGTATTAAAAAACCCAATCCAGCATGCTTCATAATTACTTTATAGATAGTACTAGAAAACATAGGAAAGACCCATGTATTAAACGTTATAATTTAAAACCTGCTAAAATGTAGTGTTGTAAAGCCTTATTGCCTTAACAGAGGTGAATTTATATTTGTTAAAAGAGCATTTGATGCTTTTTAACCTTCTTTCAGAGAGCAACAGAACCAACAGAACCAAGAAAGGCTTCTTATCACACTTTGAGTTTTCCTTATTTCTCAACATTTGCTAGACTCCGCAGAGGTAAACCAATAATCTTGGAGCAAGTCTTGACTAAGTTTTGTAGGTGATTTTTGTCTCTAATGGAAAGTGAAGAGAACCAATTCAAAGGGGCCTAATATTTCTGACTTCAACTGTGTATATTCTGTCTGTGAATTGAAACTGAATTCACAGCGATAACAGTTTAAAACAGGACAATCTTTTGTTTTTGGTCATACGTATAATAATAAGTCATTATTCAAAACTGTGAATATTTCCCTCCTGTTTCTATCATTAAATTTGGCCACAAAAGCTTTGTCTTGAACACACCTTCACTTTAAATAAATTATTTTGCAGATAAAAGACAATAAATATATAGAATAAAAAATTTTTATTAAATAAAAAAATTAAACAAAAATTTTTTAGTAATAAATAAAATTATAAAATTTAAATAAATTAAATATTTTTTGATTAAATTAATGTCACAACCAGCGATCGCTCCCCAGAGGATCGCTGGTTCTCACACGAACTCAGGACTTCATTTCCGCATTCCCCAGGACTACACATTCATACATGCACTGCTCCCAAACACGCACGCCTGCTCACTCATGTATCCTGATTGCAAGCACCAGCTGAGCCTTGTTCACAAACTGATTACATCCCATTCATAAGCCACCCTCTCACGCTACCAGTTGGCCGAGTCTTGTTTCTCTGTATTCATTACAACGCGTTTCCCTGTCTTGTTTCTCCGTGTACCGATCCTAGCCTAGTATCTTGTCTTTCTGTTTAGCTGCCTGCCTTTTTGACCATTTGCCTGTTTACACGTTTACGATTCTGGACTGCCTTCATATACCTGTTTGCACCTGATGACCATTGCTTGCCTGACTATTGAATAAACTGCATAGTGGATCTTACCTCCTGTGGTCTCCTGTCTCTCCACCCCAGTCGAGGTAACAGAAGACTCGGCCAGAACATGGATCCAGCGGGTATTCAAATCATGCGCCTCCGTCAGGATGCCCGGTCAATTGAGGAGTACGTGGAGAAATTCATTGAACTTTCACATCTGACATCTATGAGTGAGTTATGTTTAATGATTTTCTTTCGCGGAGGACTTGCTGAACCACTGTACTCCTACATGCCACTGCACAATCCCCACTGGACACTGGCACAATTTATCGATCTGGCTCTCCAAATGAGTGGATCTTCGTTCACCATAGGAGAGGTGGACGAAAATCCAAATAATCTTTTGGGGGGGGGCTGTAGAGAGCAAGACCCGCTGGCTACGGGGCTTGCGACCCATTGTCCAAAGCCAGCTCACAAGATGGCCGCTCCCAGTCAGCTAGATCACAAGATGGCTTCCAGTTCAAAGTCTGTTCCTGCTCCTGAAAGGCCAACTCCAGAGCTGCCATTCCCTCTAGTGCTGCCAGATCCTCCAGAGCTACCAGACCCTCCAGTGCTGCCAGAACCTCCAGTGCTGCCAGACCCTCCAGTGCTGCCAGACCGTCCAGTGCTGTCAGACCGTCCAGTGCTGCCAGACCGTCCTGTGCTGCCAGACCGTCCTGTGCTGCCAGACCGTCCTGTGCTGCCAGACCGTCCTGTGCTGCCAGACCGTCCAGAGCTGCCAACGCCAGAGCTGCCACCGCCAGAGCTGCCAGAGCCGACGCCGCAGCCAGCGCCTCAGCCAGAGCCTACGCCGCAGCCAACGCCTCAGCCAGATCCGACGTCGCAGCCAGCGCCTCAGCCAGAGCCGACGCCGCCGCCGCCAACGCCTCAGCCAGAGCCTCAGCCAGCGCCTCGGCCAGAACCGCCGCCGCCTGAGCTTCCCGAGTGGTCGCCGCCGCCGCCCAAGCTTCCCGAGTGGTCGCCGCCGCCGCCTGAGCTTCCCGAGTGGTCGCCGCCGCCACCTGAGCTTCCCGAGTGGTCGCCGCCGCCGCCTGAGCTTCCCGAGTGGTCGCCGCCGCCGCCTGAGCTTCCCGAGTGGTCGCCGCCACCGCCTGAGCTTCCCGAGTGGTCGCCGTCGCCGCCTGAGCTTCCCGAGTGGTCGCCGCCGCCGCCTGAGCTTCCCGAGTGGTCGCCGCCGCCACCTGAGCTTCCCGAGTGGTCGCCGCCGCCACCTGAGCTTCCCGAGTGGTCGCCGCCGCCGCCTGAGCTTCCCGAGTGGTCGCCGCCACCGCCTGAGCTTCCCGAGTGGTCGCCGCCGCCGCCTGAGCTTCCCGAGTGGTCGCCGTCGCCGCCTGAGCTTCCCGAGTGGCCGTGGTCGCCGCCTGAGCTTTCCGAGTGTCCGCCGCTGCCGGAGCTACCAGAACGGCCACAGCTCCTCGCCCTGTCGGCGCCATCCAGACTCCTCGTCCTGTCGGCGCCATCCAGACAACTCGCCCTGCCGGCTCCCTTCAAGCCTCCAGCACTGTCGGCTCCTCGCAGGACTCCAGGTCCTTCGCTGCCACGCGATCCAGGACCACTGCAGCTCCACTCTCCGGGTCTTCCGCAGCTCCAGTCTCCAGGCCCTCCGCAGCTCCACGCCCCAGGTACGCCCCAGCTGCATGGTCCTGGCCCTCCATCCCTCCCCCTGTTCTGCCTCCGCTCCGCCTCCCGCCTGAACAGTAAGTGGAGTGTCTGGAATCCACTCCTAGAGGGGGGGCTATGTCACAATCAGCGATCGCTCCCCAGAGGATCGCTGGTTCTCACACGAACTCAGGACTTCATTTCCGCATTCCCCAGGACTACACATTCATACATGCACTGCTCCCAAACACGCACGCCTGCTCACTCATGTATCCTGATTGCAAGCACCAGCTGAGCCTTGTTCACAAACTGATTACATCCCATTCATAAGCCACCCTCTCACGCTACCAGTTGGCCGAGTCTTGTTTCTCTGTATTCATTACAACGCGTTTCCCTGTCTTGTTTCTCCGTGTACCGATCCTAGCCTAGTATCTTGTCTTTCTGTTTAGCTGCCTGCCTTTTTGACCATTTGCCTGTTTACACGTTTACGATTCTGGACTGCCTTCATATACCTGTTTGCACCTGATGACCATTGCTTGCCTGACTATTGAATAAACTGCATAGTGGATCTTACCTCCTGTGGTCTCCTGTCTCTCCACCCCAGTCGAGGTAACAGAAGACTCGGCCAGAACATGGATCCAGCGGGTATTCAAATCATGCGCCTCCGTCAGGATGCCCGGTCAATTGAGGAGTACGTGGAGAAATTCATTGAACTTTCACATCTGACATCTATGAGTGAGTTATGTTTAATGATTTTCTTTCGCGGAGGACTTGCTGAACCACTGTACTCATACATGCCACTGCACAATCCCCACTGGACACTGGCACAATTTATCGATCTGGCTCTCCAAATGAGTGGATCTTCGTTCACCATAGGAGAGGTGGACGAAAATCCAAATAATCTTTTGGGGGGGGGGCTGTAGAGAGCAAGACCCGCTGGCTACGGGGCTTGCGACCCATTGTCCAAAGCCAGCTCACAAGATGGCCGCTCCCAGTCAGCTAGATCACAAGATGGCTTCCAGTTCAAAGTCTGTTCCTGCTCCTGAAAGGCCAACTCCAGAGCTGCCATTCCCTCTAGTGCTGCCAGATCCTCCAGAGCTACCAGACCCTCCAGTGCTGCCAGAACCTCCAGTGCTGCCAGACCCTCCAGTGCTGCCAGACCGTCCAGTGCTGTCAGACCGTCCAGTGCTGCCAGACCGTCCTGTGCTGCCAGACCGTCCTGTGCTGCCAGACCGTCCTGTGCTGCCAGACCGTCCAGAGCTGCCAACGCCAGAGCTGCCACCGCCAGAGCTGCCAGAGCCGACGCCGCAGCCAGCGCCTCAGCCAGAGCCTACGCCGCAGCCAACGCCTCAGCCAGATCCGACGTCGCAGCCAGCGCCTCAGCCAGAGCCGACGCCGCCAACGCCTCAGCCAGAGCCTCAGCCAGCGCCTCGGCCAGAACCGCCGCCGCCTGAGCTTCCCGAGTGGTCGCCGCCGCCGCCCAAGCTTCCCGAGTGGTCGCCGCCGCCGCCCGAGCTTCCCGAGTGGTCGCCGCCGCCGCCTGAGCTTCCCGAGTGGTCGCCGCCGCCACCTGAGCTTCCCGAGTGGTCGCCGCCGCCGCCTGAGCTTCCCGAGTGGTCGCCGCCGCTGCCTGAGCTTCCCGAGTGGTCGCCGCCGCTGCCTGAGCTTCCCGAGTGGTCACCGCCGCCGCCTGAGCTTCCCGAGTGGTCGCCGTCGCCGCCTGAGCTTCCCGAGTGGCCGTGGTCGCCGCCGGAGCTACCAGAACGGCCACAGCTCCTCGCCCTGTCGGCGCCATCCAGACTCCTCGTCCTGTCGGCGCCATCCAGACAACTCGCCCTGCCGGCTCCCTTCAAGCCTCCAGCCCTGCCGGCTCCTCGCAGGACTCCAGGTCCTTCGCTGCCACGCGATCCAGGACCACTGCAGCTCCACTCTCCGAGTCTTCCGCAGCTCCAGTCTCCAGGCCCTCCGCAGCTCCACGCCCCAGGTACGCCCCAGCTGCATGGTCCTGGCCCTCCATCCCTCCCCCTGTTCTGCCTCCGCTCCGCCTCCCGCCTGAACAGTAAGTGGAGTGTCTGGAATCCACTCCTAGAGGGGGGGCTATGTCACAACCAGCGATCGCTCCCCAGAGGATCGCTGGTTCTCACACGAACTCAGGACTTCATTTCCGCATTCCCCAGGACTACACATTCATACATGCACTGCTCCCAAACACGCACGCCTGCTCACTCATGTATCCTGATTGCAAGCACCAGCTGAGCCTTGTTCACAAACTGATTACATCCCATTCATAAGCCACCCTCTCACGCTACCAGTTGGCCGAGTCTTGTTTCTCTGTATTCATTACAACGCGTTTCCCTGTCTTGTTTCTCCGTGTACCGATCCTAGCCTAGTATCTTGTCTTTCTGTTTAGCTGCCTGCCTTTTTGACCATTTGCCTGTTTACACGTTTACGATTCTGGACTGCCTTCATATACCTGTTTGCACCTGATGACCATTGCTTGCCTGACTATTGAATAAACTGCATAGTGGATCTTACCTCCTGTGGTCTCCTGTCTCTCCACCCCAGTCGTGGTAACAATTAAAATGTTTAATTATATAAAAAATAATTAAATAAAAAATTTAATTTCATTACATTTAAGAAATTTAATTACAAAATAAATTGAATAAAAAACTTAATTAAAAATAAAATAATAAAATTAAAATAAAAAATGAATTTATTAAAAAAATTTATTGAATAAAAAATTTAATTAAAAATTAAATCAAATAAAAAATTTAATAAAAATTTATTAAATTAAATTACAAAAATAAATTACATTTAAAAATAAATTAAATTAAAAAATCTATTTATTTAAAAAGAAAATAAATGTAATTAAATGTAAAAATAAATTTAATAAAATAAAATTAAGATACAAATTACACCAAACAAAATTAGTTTCAAAACGAGGATTTTTCCAACAAAATAGGCCGATCCACTTTTTTCTGGCCAACTGACATCTATAATTAATAAACATAATACAAAACATAAAACGTACAGGCCTACATGACATAAATGTACTTTAAAAAAATCTACAACTGTTTGCCCTCAATTAGGAGAGCAAAGCTTTTGAGTTTTTAATTTTTTTAATTTATTATATTTACTATAATTTACATTTTATTTACACATTTGTTTATATTTATGTATTTACTTTTAATATAGCCTATAAACTGTTCAATTGAAACATATTCAATGTATATGATATGCCCGTCCACCACGCCACTCTATCAGATCAAAAAACACACCTTA
This sequence comes from Danio rerio, assembly GCF_052040795.2. NCBI lineage: Eukaryota > Metazoa > Chordata > Actinopteri > Cypriniformes > Danionidae > Danio > Danio rerio. The sequence continues at coordinate 4,123,500 of NC_141023.1, forward strand.
AAGAAATGATTTTCCTCACTGACTCATATATTGGGTTGTTTCGCTTATTTTAAAGCATTTGAAAATTAGAGAAGTTACTAAAAATCTCATTCAGATAGGCTGATATGATTCTGATGGTCTGCATAGGAAAAAAACACAATGAGACATAAGTTTAGGTGTTTAATCATTTTATTGAATTTTATAAAAACACTGTTGAGCTCATCTGTCAACCAAACTAATATTAAACAACACAAAGCAAACATGACCGTCATCTCAATGCTGTCAACAAACACCTCAGACAATACACTTATTACAGCATACAAATACATTCAGTGTTATTCAGCTACTCTTTAGACCAGAGCTGAGACATTCAAGTGCATTCACAGCTCAGCATCAGTGTTACAGGACTATTCATTTGGACAGAGAGAAGCAAAGCCGCCTGATTCCCGCCGGATGCAGGAGTTCGCTCACTCATGCTCTCGTGTTTCCCACCTATATGATCCCCTGAGGCGAGGATCTCACCGGATGGGCCTGTAAACCGCTGAACATCCAGAACAAACCTCTCATTCAGTGTGTGTGATGATGTGCTTTGGTGGTTTTCAGGATTTGAGCCCCATCTGAGCCATCAGCTGCTCGTACACCGTCCACGCCATCGCCGCCATCATGGTTCTCCGGAGAGAGCGAGGAACCGCGCCGCGGAAAAACCCCACCAAACCGTGCTCCTGATGGACAGACAGACAGAGAGGTGCATTTTTAAAATCCTACTTTCTCACTTAATCACTGTGCTCTGGCTTAGTCCCTGATTTATCAGGGGTCACCACAGCAGAACGAACAACCCCCCAAAACACAAAGTTCCCTATACATTTCTCTAAAATCTATATTTCTGTTTAGGGCAGCGCAGTGGGTAGCACTATCGCCTCACAGCAAGAAGATCGCTGGTTTGAATATCGGCTGGGTCACTTGGCATTTCTGTGTGGAGTTTGCATGTTCTCCCCGTGTTGGCGTGGGTTTCCTCCAGGTGCTCCGGTTTCTCCGCTATTGGCATCACAGGCTCATTCTGATAACGTAGTCTCGTAGATGTTTCTGGAGGCCGCGAGTTATGTAACCGGAGGTATGTATGGCTGCATTTCATTTTTTAAGTGAATGCTCTGGGGCTAATGCTAATGCTAATGCTGTGGGGATAGTGTGTGTGTAGCTTGTCATGTTTGTCGGCGGACTTGAGATGCAGAGAGGAGTTGACCTTGACGACGACGACTGGGTTCGAGTCCGGGGAAGAGCGGGTCCAGAAATCAGGTAGGACAAAAAGAAAACAGGGTGAATAACAGGGTGAGAATGTGGTGAAATCTGAAAACGTGGTAAAAATATGACGAGGGCTTTTCTTTTCTGGACAGCTGTTGTCAATTGTTGGCTGGGTTTAGGGAAGTAAGCGGGCGGGCGGGTAAATCGGTAAAATTGGTTGGGTTTAGGGAAGGAGGAGGGTGGGTCAGTCGATTGGCCGGTCGCCTAGTCAGTCAATCATTCAGTCAGTTAGACAGACGGTCGGCCCACAGCGGCCTCTAGTGGGTTTACGTGAGAACAGCGGGCGTGACCGGCACTCGCGAGAGACATTTGAGATATGAAAAAGTGCACACAGCGAGCCCGCGAAAACAAAAACTGCAAAAATACGTACCTCCTGGGACGTATTTCGCGGTCTCCAGAAACATATCTGTTTGTATATGTTTTCCCTACTATGAAAGTCAGTGGTTACAGGTTTTCAACATTCTTCAAAATATCTTCAGAAGGAAGAGTAAAAAAATAAATAAATAAAAAATACTAATGTTTTGCTTCTTACACTTTCTTTACACACCTGAAACTTATGAAGCACTTATTCATTGTTGCTCTTATAGTTGTGTAAATTGCTTCCTTGTCCTCATTTGTAAGTCGCTTTGGATAAAAGCATCTGCTAAATGACTAAATGTAAATGTAAGAGTCAAAAAGAAACCATTTGAGGGAGAGTAAACGTTCATTTTTGGGTCGACATCATCAACAAGTGTTTGTAGAAATCTGTTTTGTGTGGTTTAGAAATCCCGTATGTCACTCACGCTGCAGCATGATGAATCAAACAGCTGTGAGCTGATTAGATGAGCTGTGTTTATATGTGTTGTGTTGGCATGGCTGAACTCTTTATCAATGCACCATTTTACAACCATCTTATACAGCATACACTACCAGACAAGAGTCTTGTCGACTATACATGTTTTAGGAACAGCAAATAATAACTAGACTTCTGGTTGATGATTTGGTATCAGAAGTGTCTCATATTAAAGGCAAAGGCCTCTAGATTTAGCTTATTTGAGCACAATAAAACATGATCATGCCTTAATTATTAATGATTTGATTAGCACAGTAAGGTCTGACTCTGCTTAGACTAAAGTCTTGAACAGAAATAATGTCCAGTATAGAGTATAAAGTCCTGCTGCAGTGGAGACAGAATGAATATGGTGTCTGACTCCATCATGAGCTTGGAGGACTGCATCCATACATCTCTGCACTGACTCAAATCACTGATTAATAAGACAGACTGAAAGACAGCTTCATCCATCAGGCTGTCAGGAAGCTGAACTCTCTCCCAGCTCTGCTCCCCGCTCCCTCCCCACGCACCTCCTCCCCTCGCACCTCTGGACTCTGACACACATACACACACACACACACACACACACTCATCTGCACTGGTCACTTTATGCAGACACATATACTACCTCCCAATATGTCACTGTCACTTTATCACAATTATCATGTTTACAAGTTCTTTTTGCACTATACTGTTTTTTATCTGCACAACTCTGGTTTACTTTGCACTCATTGCTATATGCCCTTAATGTCACTGTATTGTTTACAATTTTTATTACATATGTATATTTGTTAGACCACATTTATGTGCAATGTATATACTGTAAATTTTCTTTTTTTCTTAAACTCTACTATTTTTTATATATATATATTTTATATTAATGTTAAGCACCTTGGGTCTGAGAGTAACGCAATTTCGATTCTCTGTATGTCTTGTACATGTGGCTGAATTGACAATAAAGCTGACTTTGACTTGACTTTGACTAATAAAGTCATCTGGAATGGAGAAAGCGTTTCTGCAGGACTCCCAGAGCTCATCAGGACTCTGTGTTCATCTTCAACGCCTCCTCCTTCGTGCTTAATAATGTTCATGTCTGGTGACTGGGCTGGCCAATCCTGGAGCAGCTTGCTCTGCTTTCAGGAGCTTTGATGTGGAGGCTGAAGTATGAGGAGCGCTGTCCTGCTGGAGAATTGTCCCTCTCCTGTGGTTTGTAATGTAATGGGCAGCACTAATGTCTTGATACCTCAGACTGTTGATGTTGCAGATCTCTCACATGCCCTCATACTGAATGTAAACCCCAAACCATGTTTTCTCCTTCACCAAACTTGACTGATTTCTGTGTGATTCTTGTCTCCATGCGGGTTCCCGTATGTCTTCTGCAGTATTGATGATGATTGGGATGCAGTTTAACAGATGATTCATCAGAAAAATCCACCTTCTAACACTTTCCCAGATGATCAACTAGAAGTCGAGCTATTATTTGCTGCTCTGGGATCGACCACAAGACTTTTTTTCATCAGGTAGTGTACATTCGCTTCGTTTATACAGTAAACCCCCTCAATCAGGGTAAACTCAGAGTACAGCATGGTCTCCTTTGGCCTTCTTAGGGGAGAATGTTACCTTGTAAATGTAGCGCACCACATCTGATGTCCTGCTGAAGACGTCTGGACTCACTTGAATGTGAGTTTTGACCACATCAGCCGGCTGAGTCAGAACCGAGGCCAGAACACCAGCCAGAACCCCACAGCTGAAGTTGGCCACTGGTGCGTAAGACGACTGGCTGATCTCTGAAACACAGAGATACAGTATATCAGCACATGTCACACAACGTTACACAATGACTTCCTGCTTGAGCCGGTCAGAATGACTGGACTGCTTGCTTATCTCTGTTATGAAGAAATCTCTAGAGCAATGATCCTGCTACTGTTATCTCAGCAGACCTCTCTAGACTGTACAAACATGAGATATAATATGACATACTCTTTTTTTATTGACTCTCTAACTTTATTTGCATTCTCACTATAAAATAGCATTTGACTATAAAATGTGTGCATGTTCTCCCTGTGTTAGTGTGGGTTTCCTCCAGGTGCACCGGTTTCCACCACAGTCTAAATTCATGCGCTATGGGGGAACTGATGAACTAAATTGGCCGAAGTTTATGAGAGTTTGAATGAGTGTGAATGGGTGTTTCCTAGTACTGGGTTGCAGCTGAAACTGTCATTCATTCATTCATTCATTCATTCGTTTATTTATTCATTTATTTATTCATTTATTTATTCATTTATTAGTTAATTTATTTGTTCATTTATTTATTTATCCATTGATTGATTGATTCATTCATTCATTCACTTATTTACTAATTTATTTATTCAATCTTTCATTCATTCATTCATTCGTTTATTTATTTATTTATTTATTTATTTATTTGTTCATTTGCTCGTTCGTTCGTTCGTTCGTTCGTTTATTTATTTATTTATTTACTTATTTATTTATTCATTTAATTATTTAATTTATTCATTTATTTATTCATTCATTTATTCATTAATCTATTTATTCATTTATTTATATATTTATTCATTTATTTGTTCATTTATTTATTTATTCATTTATTTATTTACTTATTTATTTATTCATTTATTTATTTAATTTATTCATTTATTTATTCATTCATTTATTCATTAATCTATTTATTCATTTATTTATATATTTATCCATTTATTTGTTCATTTATTTATTTATTCATTTATTTATTTACTTATTTTTTTATTCATGCATTCATTCATATATTTATTTATTCACTTATTTATATATTCATTAATTTATATATTTTGTCATTTATTTATTCATTCACCCAATATTCATTCAAACCCAAAACAGATCATTGAGAGTTGACTTTGTCCTCAGAGTAAGGCGGACAGGGAAGATGTCGTACGACTTCCATCTTACATACACGTAGTCAATCCATTGTTTAAAACACCAGGTAAGAAAGTGAATGCCACTTATGTATTTGTTTTGTTTTTAGTTCAGAATAGGTAAGTTTACGGCGCTCGGCGCTGAAGATTTTTCTTTTCTTTTTCCTTTCATGTTCTAGTGAGGTAAGGGTTTTGCTTATGAGTTAGAATTGTTTTGTTATATTTATTTCTTTGATTTGGCTTCACTGGCGTCCCCTTACTCTTGAGTTGACCTAATTTTGTTTGATACTTTGTTTAATTTGTTACTTTATTATTGTAAATATTTTTCTGACTGTATATATATTTGGGCATTATTCTGATTTCACTTTTTTGTACATTAAATCACTTTTGTTGGCAGTTTTGTTGATTGTGTCTTTTGTTTTCACCCATCATCTTGTGAAGGTACCACACCTCTTAAATGTTATTACTTTTACCCTAGACTAACATCAAAGAGGTTGTAACAGTATTGTTCAGAAATAACTGCTTTCACTAACAGGAATTAGCTTTTCATTTGTTTACAAACAGCACATGTGCCTTTTTTGGGTATTCATTGGCAAAGTTGTTGCATTCGCAGTAGAAACTTTGCCTTTACTCTAGAATTGCTGGCTTCCCCTGAGAAACTTTGCATTCTGCTTTTTTTCGCTCCAGTAAATTTTGTTTCATTGCCCATTGTGCATTAATTCCATCTGTTAGCTCCATATGCGTGACGCAGCTCTGAGTGGCGCATGCAGTGTGCAACCCCCTTAAGTGTCCACTATTGGCCCGTTTCCACTGAGTGGTACGGTACGGTTCAGTACGCTTTTATGGCTGCTTCCACTTTTTCAGCACCCTTTCTAAGGGTACCAAAAGGTGGAGCTACAAGTGCACCTGAACTGGTTACAGAGATATTTCACAAGCCCGTGGAGCTAGCCAGAATAAAAATAAAGAAACCTCCATGTTTTAAATACACAGCCGAGGCATTACACCGTAATACTATATGCATACAATAACACACCATGGTTGACCCGAGCTCAAACAAACCTTATCGTTGTCTTAAGCTGTATGACTTTACTGTAGACATATATTCGAAGGAGAATGACGTCGACCGAAACTTTCTGTCATACACCACGCCCACCAAAAGAGTACCTTTGGTAGTGGGAACGCAAGCCTGATAAAGGTGACCCGTATCGACCCGAACCGTACCGTACTGTACTGTACCACTCAGTGGAAACGAGCCATATGTGTTAAGTACGTGAACAGTATGTGTTGAGTATATTGCCAGACCTGGAGGCAGCAGGTGTTTGGTCTGGCTGTAGATCATGACGTATATCCCGGAGAACGGAGCGTCTCTGAGCATAGTGGCTGTCAGGCCAGAGAACAGAGCCTTCGGTCCCTCCGTCCGAAACACAGACCGCAGCGCTCCAAACACACCGCTGTACCTGTAGCGGCCGCTCTGAAACACACACACACACACACACACACACACACACATGGAGATTTATTCATCTAGCAGACAGTTTTATCCAAAGCAACTTACAAATGAGGGTAGAAGATGCACTTGAGATCAGCAAAGAGCAGAAGTATACAGATGCCAGGACAAGGCTAATGTCTCAGTGATAGGTTTCAGTCCAGCACAGTATAGTGTGGTCCAGTATGGGTCACCCTGATCAGGCATTTCTACCACCAATGGGACCCTTTTTTGTAGACATGGTGCAAAACAGAATGTCGCAATCAACGTCATTCTTGCTTGAAAAATAAAGCCATGTCACCCTGCAGCTCAAGACCGGTTACTCACTGAAGCTAAGCAGGGCTGAGCCTGGTCAGTGTCTGGATGGGAGACCACATGGGAACACTAGGCTGCTGTTGGAAGTGGTGTTAGTGAGGCCAGCAGGGGGCGCCCAACCTGTGGTCTTTGTCTAATGCCCCAGTATAGTGACGGGGACACTACACTGTCAGTGGGCGCCGTCTTTCGAATGAGATGTTAAACTGAGGTCCTGACTCTCTGTGCTCATTAAAGATCCCATGGCACTTCTCGTATGGAGTAGGAGTGTAACCCCGGTGTCCTGGCCAAAGTCCCTCCATCTACCCTTATGATCATGGCCTCACAAATAACTCCGATCCTCCGAATTGGCTTTATCACTGTCTCTCCACTCCACCAATAGCTGGTGTGTGGTGAAGCACTGGCGCTGGTGTCCTATTTGTGAACTGCGAGGTCCCGGAACAGATCGGGTTAACAGATCCGGCGTGTCACGTAGGGAAAGAGGAGATGGGGGGTGGTTGGATGGCGGAGGGGTGTTGCGGACGAAGGACAAAATTGAAGAGCGGGGGGTTTGTCGCGGATGAAGGTGAACAGCGGATGGGGCAGGAGGGGGATTTCAGAGATGCCGGACCCGGCACAAACGAAGCCCTGCCCCTCATGATTGTGAAGCATTTTGGGTGTATGGCCACACACAGTAAATGACCTATATAAATACACACGTTAAATTACATACGGCTCATTCCCATATCGCGCCTTAGTGAACTCAAGTCAGTAGACGTGTGGCAAGCTAACGGAATTAGAGAGAGAAACCGTTCGCGCTTTCCTCACATTTTTTGACGCCCTTGTAAACAACAATAGAGGACACAGATAGACGGCAGATGCTGTTCTTCTTCTTGGCATGTGGATGCTTGTCACAAGAAGACACCAAGGTTGGTTTAAGCTCCATGGCTCATTGCTGTTTGCCATTGCTCTATTATTACACAGCCATGTCTTAACTGTGTAATACAAAATGGCAATTCTCGTGTACAATGATTCTCTGTAAACCAATGGCGTTTAGCGGCGAGTCTAGCTCCACTTGGTCCTGTTCTGTTGTGCTAGGTACCACTTAGAAAGGGTGCCAAAAAGTGGTATGGTTTGTTTTTTTGGTACCTTACGCAGTGGAAATAGACCTTAATGTTTATCATACTGAACCAGACTGTAACACTCAATGCAAAATGGCCACAAGTTAGTTTAGCAGTATTTGTACTGTTATTATTATTGAGTCACCAGCACCGTGGCTCAGTGGGTAGCACTGTCGCCTCACACCAAGAAGCTCGCTGGTTTGAGTCCTGGCTGGGTACGTTGGCATTTCTGTATGGAGTTTGCATGTTCTCCCAGTGTTGGTGTGGGTTTCCCCCACAAATCCAAACACATGCGCTATTGGGGGAATTGATTAACTAAATTGTCTGTAGTGTGTGAGTGTGTGTGTATGGGTGTTTCCCAGTACTGGGTTGCAGCTAGAAAGGCATCCGCTCCATAAAACATATGCTGGGATAGTTGACGGTTCATTCCGAGACTAAGTCGAAGGAAATGAATGAATGAATTATTGAGTCCTTGTAACAGAGTGTTTGTAGGACAGTGTCTGGTGCATATGGAGAGGAAAGAGTGTGTGTCCTACAGGTTTGAGGTGTCCAGGGTACTTGCTAACACGAAGCACACTCAGAATTGCACTGTTTTCAGAATAATAAAGTGTTTATAAAAAAGTGTCTGGTGCAGATGGAGAGGAAAGAGTGTGTCAGCTACAGGTGGTTTGTACAGCACACTCACCTGCATGAAGCACATTCAGAATCGCACTATGTCTTCAGAACAATAGAGTGTTTATTATAAAGTGTCTAATGCATATAGAGGAAAGAGTGTGTCGTCTACAGGTGGTTTGTACGGCACACTCAGCATCGCATGTTGTTTTCAAAAGTATGGAAGTTTTATAATAGTGTCTGGTGCATACGGAGAGAAAAAGGGTGCATCCCAGCATGAAGCACACTCAGCATTGCACAATATCCTCTAACACACACACACACACACACACACACAAACTCCCTCACAGAGTATATCAGTGGCTCTTTTCTTTGTCTACACACCTCGAAGCGTGTTTTGATGACGGTGACAGGCAGCATGAATACTCCAGCTACACATCTGGCTCCGGCTCCCAGCAGCACCGCCTGCAAGGGCCCCGGGGCCCCGCTGGAGAAGTAATGCTGCTTCAGAGTGAAATAGGTGCTGAAGTAGATCCCGACTCCTGGAATACAGCGCACGAACGACTGCGGAGAGACAGAAACAGACAGTATAATCAGAAGGACGCACACATTGTAGAGCTATATCACACCTTAGGGTGACTATACGTGCCATTTTTACTGGACGCGTCCAGGATTTCTACACTAAAAAAAGGCTTGCTGTTAATTAAGTATTGTTCTTTTGATCCGCGGATCCAATCCATACAATTCAAAGATTGGCATAAAGAAGAGAGTCTCAGCTTTCCATTCCATTTACGGACCTTCGAAGGCTCCGGAATCAGTGTGGTTACGTCATCACATTTTGACAACGCTGATTTGACAAAGGAACGCTCGTGGCTTGTGTCTCTGGACAAACCAGACATGATGCATTAGCTCGGTTTCCATCCACCTATTTTATGCGCATTTCACAAATGCGCTTAAAAAAATCAGTTGATGGAAACGCCATGATGCGCATAAATTTTGAAAATGCGCATAAAAAACTTATGCGCCTAACTGGGTAGGATAAACTTTTTATTCGATAAGAAAAGATGCGCATAAACTGCGATGGAAACACTTTTACCGCACAAACTCCAGCATGCACATTAAAAAGGGTCATGTGATTTTGTTAAAAGAGATCATGTGATGCTTAAAATGCATGTGAATTGGTAAAACGTCAGGCTGAGCACATTATAAAACATCTGAAATGTTGTTTTGGTCATTATAAAACGCCTTACCATTTCAGTATTAATGTTATTATATTATTTATAACCTCCAGAATCAAGAGCGCCTGTGCTCCGCGTCTGACACCTTCAAACGCCACTGCGCGCTCACTGGATTGTCTTCTAAGGCGCATTTATTTAGAAAAGATTGATGCAGCTTCTCCTACTGCAGCAAATGCAGTTTTTACTGTTGATATTTGGCGCCAGTTAATCAGGAAGTGACGATTTTGTTCGCTTTGACTCTGGATGGAAACGACACTTCATTCGCACAACTCTTATGTGATAATCCAGTTTTGCGCATAAAGTTTATTCGCATTTTTGGATGAAAACATATTGATGCATTGTCCCTCTTCCATGCCCAGATTGGTTCAAACTCGCTCTCTCTCAACCAATAATCATAGGTTTCGCTTTGTGGACCAGCAATCAGCTATTTGAACAACATGGAATGAGAAATAGGCTGTACATTTACGCACGGCTAAATATAACCCCCCCAAAAAAAATGTTTTGCATGAAATAATTCTCATACTAAACTTTTGCATGCACAACAACACAAAAACATGACACAGCAAAGACCAAGTGCTGGTCTTGCCGTTTTCAAAGGATGCAAATGACGGTGCGGCTGTTTGTCTGCAACGCAAAAGTTGAGATGCAGCAGGGTCAACACCATATGCTGGCACATAAAACCTAAGGATGCTTCATATTGAATCTAGTTTAGTTATGTAAATATTTATGGTATAGTAAATATTTATATCTATTTTTTTACTGAGGATTTGCACCATGTTTATTTGGACTTTGACACATTATTTATTATTTTCTTATTTTTTATTTGTTCATTGTAAGGGGTGTTGTTTATGGTAAATGAAAATATATTATTTGGAAAAAGTCAAACTTGATTTAGTGTTCTGTCATTTTCTAACAATCTTTCTGTTTAGTTCATTCCCAGAACTTTTGGGCAAATACATTGTCAGTAAATAAATGCACTAGTTTTTTTTCCCACTGAAAAACGCCTTAGAAGGTGGATGTAGACAAAATTTATTTTGGAAGTATAAAACATCACAGCGTGTATTTCTAAAGAAAAAAAAAACAAACTTCATGAGGTTTTGTTTGTAATAACTAGAAAATGCCACTTTTTTAAAAACCCGTTTTCTTAAAATTCTGGAATATTTTCTGTCTGTTCATGTGTTTCTGGACCAAAAAAAGTTTTAGACTGGACCTTTAAATGATACAGATTAAAGCTTCAGGTTCTCCTGTTTCAAATAATATATGACACTTGAGGCTGACTGCTAAAATAACAATAAAACTGCTTAAAAATATTAATAATATAGGTCTATTAGGTGCCCACAAATACCTCTAGGTCTTTAAAGGTTAAAACATAGTAAAGATAGGAAGTGGGTTTCTGCACACACACACACACACACACACACGCACACACTCTCTATAATCTGCTCTTTTACTCCACTGAACTCCATTTAAAAGCCAGAAACTCTTTAGCAAAGGTCTATCTGAAGGGTTAATGCTGCCAAAATTACTAATTCTAACTCTTTCCAACAGGGAAAACCAGCTACAATCAAAAATGTATGACGATATGCATGAATAAAGGCTTTGCAATCAAACAATGAGATTATAATGGAGGTCAAAAACAGTCGAGAACATGATGAAAGCGTAGTCAATTTGAACAAAACACAAGGGTTGAATATCTTTTATGTCAAAAATAATTGCAATATTGGGTAAAAATCATGTTTCTGTTACATTTACGACTGTAAATATATTAAAAAACACAGTTTTTTCTTAATAATTTGCATTGTTAATTGTGATTGTTCAACTTCAAATGTGATTCTGTCAATAATAAAATGTTTCTGAAGTCTCAGATTTGAGATTGTTGTTCTGTATGTCAGCCAAATATTGACCTGTCCTGTCCTAATAAACCCTACCTGAATGGAAAGTTTATCTATTCATCCTTCAAATGAATCAATCTCAACACTGATGACTGTTGTTTGTGGTCCAGGATCACATCTGAATGTGTTACTCACCGGTGAGACGCCTCTCCACAGCCCGAGCAGCTTCTCCGTCCGCAGCACATTCACAAACACTGTGACCATCCCGACCCGACCCGCCCTGAGGCACAGAAAACACACAAGATAAGGCTCAGTCCAGTCAGACTGCACTGCATGCGTCGGTCACAGCGCCCCGTATGAGCACTGACCCAGGCTGGACACCGCTGTGTAGGGTCTGCAGGCGTGTTTTCACCAGGTCCAACGGCTGGAAGAGCAGCGTGGAGCACGTCCCGCTCAGAGAACCACACATGAAGGCCTTCACCGCTGGATGAGCCTGAAACACACACACAAACACACACACACACACACACACACACACACACACACACACACACACACACACACACTAGTCAGACTGATGATCATTTAAAGCAGAGGTGTCCAAATGGTTTTGTATGAAGGGCCAATAACTAAATATCTTTGAGAGCCGCAGGCTGAAGGTAAATACAACAAACTACACTCAGCGGCCACTTTATTAGGGACAACGTAGTAGTACCAGGTTGGACCCGCCTTCCTTTAGAACTGCCTTAATCCTTCGTGGCAGAGATTCAGCAAGATACTAGAAATAGTCCTCAGAGATTTTCCTTCATGTTTACATGATAGCATCACGCAGCTGCTGCAGATTTGTCGAATGCACATCATAATGCCAATCTCCCGCTCCACCACATCCCAAAGGTGCTCTATTGGATTAAGATCTGGTGACTGTGGAGACCATTTGAGTACAGTGAACTCATTGTCATGTTCAAGAAACCAGTCTGATAGGATTCACGCTTTATGACATGTGTTATCCTCCTGTAAATAGTCGTCAGACGATGGAGACACTGTGTTCATAAAGGGATGGACATGGTCAGCAACAATACTCAGGTAGGCTGTGGCGTTGATGCTCAAATGGTACTAATGTGCAAACAAAATGGAGAGCAGGAGGAGTCTGCTAAATTGTATTAACTAGCATTAAATCCTTTTCCCCATCTTTCTGAATGACACGCCAACTTTACTACAGCCAATAAACTCACAGTAGAACAAAAAGCCACACCCACTGCATCAAAACGAAAAAAAAAAAAAAAAAACGATAGCAGCTTTTCATGGGGTGGGGGGGGGGGGGGGGGGGGGGTTGGTTGAATGGGGGTTAACAAATCTATCTACAAATCTACAAATCAGATGGGCAGATTTGGATTAAAGATTACCAAAAATAAACCAAAAACAAATTAATTGTTAACTTCAGCAAAAAATAAATAAATAAATAAATAAATAAATAAATAAATAAACAAATAAATAAATAAATAAAAATGAATTAATAAAATATTTCATGTGGACTTTATTTTATTATTTTAATTTTGTAAAAATGACTACCCAGGTAAAATAAATGTTTTAAAAATGTTCTTGTTCAATTTTATTGTAGTTAAGAGATAAACTTATTTTAATAAAAATGACAAACACTTAACTGAAAACACTAATTCAAAATCAAAATGATGATAATAATAGTGACAATAATGGCAATAAGTTTAATTAGGCTGTAAGACTGAAAGTAAATGCAGTGATTGCTCAAGCTGCTGATATGCCTGTCGCTGTGGTGTAACGCGTGATTCAGCAGATCTGCAGTTTTCTGTGTCGATGATCTTTAAGCTGAGTGTGTTTGCTTGGCCACGCCTCTTTAAACAAACGCTATGGAAACCGAATGTTAAACAGAGGAGCGCTTCACACTGACCAATCAGAACGCAGGAAAACAAGAGGCTCGGCTAAAGCCCGCCCCTTACCAAAAAGATTCGCCTCAGTAAATCACTCGGAGTAAACAACAACACACTCTCGGAAATGATCTCCGAAAACAGCCAGAGACGGATTTTAAACGTTAATTTAGCTCGAATAAGTGATCATAAATAATAATAAAGTGTTAAATATGTCGAGCTGAGACGTCATTAACCGCCTCTGACAGCGCAGAGTGCGAGTATGTACAGTCAGTCCCGCTATCAGTAAGCAGATAACACCGCTGATACCAACCTACAGCAACTGATGTGACCGGATCAACACAGAGGTCAGAGTTCGTGGAACTGCAGATATTTGACTGAATGTCCACATCATTAACACACTCATTACTGACAATGACAGCCCAGACAGTGAGATAAAACATGAATATTTCATGAGTCATCGAAAAATATATTGAATACCTCATATGAAAAATACTACAGTAAATTATAGTAAATAGTGCTGTTTTTGAACCATACTATGGTAAATTTAGTATTAAGCAAGTTCTTCTGGTAATTCTATAGTTGCTCAAACCTGAGGTAATTCTATAGCTGCTATATGATAACACAGCAGAATAATAACTTGGATGTTTGAATAATTCTGCATAGAGAGCCCAAACAGAGAGAAAAGAAATACACTTTTGTTCATATTTTCCAGAACAACTGACCACAGAATTAAAAGACCAGAGAAATATCAATCTGTAAACATGTTCTGTATATTAAATAAGGATGGATGTGACATAAAAAAGTCTGCAGGTTTACAGTATACAACATGCACTGTAGAAATTCTGCCAATTAAACTGCACAAACCCGAAAGAAACAACGCTAATCAAAAGAATAAGAGCTGGCTCTCATCAAAACAAAAATGATTGGCTTTATTTTATTTAATATTTTCACATTTATGAGGGAAAAGTGTCGTTATGGATGTGAGCGATTTGAAATTGGCACTTATTCGACCTTGGTAAATCAAATATAATAGTTATAAAACATTGACAGATGCATTTTTGAGTATTTCTGAAGTACTGTAAAATACTCACTCACATAAATAACCCAGAAATGGTTTCCACATTTTGGTAAAAACCTTGGAATTTGCACGGAATTGCTCTTTAATATATATATATATATATATATATATATATATATATATATATATATATATATATACACACATCAGTTCTGTCTGGTTCTTGAATCTGATTGGCTGGTGGCCGTGATATATTTAAGTAATATCAGCACCCGTACAGCCTATTTACCCTTTGTGTATTACTCCGCCCACATACAGCCAGCAACAAGCAGACACTACAGATCTAAAGTTTAAAGGATGCACGCTCAGCTGATTAACTGTCAGCTTATGATTTGAATCCAACGTGGAAGAAAGTAGTTCCTCATGCAAAAGGGTTTTTGAGACTCTCAATGTTTGATTTTGTTTTTATATACACATTTATTCCGTCAAACTGTTGTATAAGCGCAATATCACACTCGTAGCAGTGCAATATGGCTGTATATCTGCACTAAGGCAACGCACGCCTCCCACCAGTCCCAATATACAGCCATATTGCACAGCTCGTGTGATACTGCTCATATATACACACACACACACACACACACACACACACACACACACATATATATATATATACATATATATATATATATATATATATATATATATATATATTTATATATATATATATATACATACACACACACACACACATATATAGTATGTGTATATATATATATATATATATATATATATATATATATATATATATATATATATATATATATATACTATAGTAAATTACGGCAAATGGTGTTTTTGATTCTGTTCTTTTGATAATACAATCTACTACAATATTTAACTTACTAATGTATTTCCTCCATTTTTACAGTAATAAATCTGCATTTGATGAGGGAAATAATTAAGATATATGGATTATTAGTTGAACAATATAACATTAAATGTCTCGGTTTTACGGTGTTGTAAGATCATTTAGGGAACATAAATTTAACGTCCACACATGTGACAGGTTTGCAGACTCACCACAGAGAACTCCACGATGTGGATCCGTAGTTTGGTAAAGGATAAATGGGAAATTTTGTATTAAGTAGGTTTTAGTAACTCTATAGCTGCTATACGGTAACAGAGCAACTAATAACTTATTATTGATGTTTACATAATTCTGCATAGAGAGCTCAAACAGAGGAAACTATACATATTAATAAAATATACCCTCATATTAAAATACCATAGTGATTTATAGTAAATGGTGTTTGGGATACAATAGTTTTTAATGCATTCTGCTACAATATTTACATTACTAATGTATCCCCCTCATTTTAACAGAAATAAATCTGCATTTAATGAAGGAAATAAGATATATGGAATATTAATTGAACAAAATAACTCGGTTTATTTATGAATATTAATGTCTCGGTTTAATGAGAGGTTTGCAGACTCACCACAGAGAACTCCATGATGTTGGTCAGTAGTTGGTCCTTCAGCTTCTGGAACAGCAGTGGTCTGAGGATGAATGAGCGCATCTCTTCAGTTTAACACAGACTTCACGTGACCTGTTTGTCTCTCTTTAACACTGCTGTTTATTATTCTGCCGGTGTGCGGCGTGACTCTCATCATGTGCGCACGGCTGATGCTTTCAATTAAGACAGGAGTAATTTAGTCAGGAATAAACTTCTGAAGTAGAAGATAACCTCACCTCTTCTTCAGTGAATCCGGCTCTGATAAATGGGGTTGTCGATTAATGATCCAAAATGTGAAATATACTTTCCTTATAAGAGTACTGACGATAGGTGAAAA
Source organism: Danio rerio (assembly GCF_052040795.2). Taxonomy (NCBI): domain Eukaryota; kingdom Metazoa; phylum Chordata; class Actinopteri; order Cypriniformes; family Danionidae; genus Danio; species Danio rerio. The sequence continues at coordinate 4,139,860 of NC_141023.1, forward strand.
TAACGGTGAGACTAGTGAAGTTCAGTAATAAAGCACTGCTGGCCTGTCCTCACGCGCACGCGCTCTGGCAGGTATAAAAGAAAAGGGGCGGAGTCTGGCGCAAGGTGCGCGTTAACTCCAAATGATTGACAGATAAGCAGACAGAACGTGCAGTGACAACATGAAAAAGCACACCGAATAAAGATGTACAAGATAAACAAAGTACAGCCTGTACAACACATTAAAAGCAGCACATTAGCCTAGCTGAAATTGTCCAGCAAACATTTTTTAAAATAAAATATGTGTAATAGATGTCTAAATATAGACCTCTAGGCTTAAACGAAGCTAAATTTGGGCTAGTGGAAATCTAATAGGTGTACAAGAACAGCCCAAAGCCATCAACTGCAGTGAAATGAATGACTACACGTGTGAAGTCTGTCTATTCTGTCTGATTGGTCTAATTTGGGTTATTATATTCTATATATATCTATCAGATGTTCACTGACAGCCCAGATTTAGCTCATGGTATTCTTGGGCGTCTATTAAACGCGAAATCGCTTGGTGTGCGTCCACCTGTAACTGAGAACTGTGACATTCACAGCAAATCTCAGAGCTTCTCTCTCAATTTTTAAATTATAGTACACGTATATAGGTTATCAACGCAATTATAAACCCACACATTTAAAATGTGCAAACTTGTTTCACTGGAAAGCAGATCAATCCACTCTGAACCAGTTTGGACGCTCAGCTCTCGACGGTGACGTGATCTGCGTGCGCGCTCTTGTGGTAGAATTCAGGAACTGTCAAAAGACGCGCGGGCCGTCATTAAACACGGCTAATAATTAAAGACTCCTTATGAAATCTGTTAAAGCTTTAATAACATTTACATACATAGCCCATAATAAATGAGAACAGCCCTTACAGATCGCTTTTATATATACTTGGGATCCGTGGTGTAGTCCTTGCTATAGGCACGTATACATGCTTACTTTTTTCCATGAGCTGTTTGGGTATTACCACTTCTGAGGATCAATAATTGAGTATACCCACTTGTTTTTCTGATTAAACTTCCCTAATTTACATGTATTTGCGTCCCCTTTAACTGTATACCAAACGGGTTTTTTTTTAACTCACAACTTAATTTGTTAAGATGTGCCTATTTCTTACAATTCTTACTTAAAAATATATATATGACACATTTTTCTTTGTTTACCCCAAAAGGATCTGATCCTGATCCACCCTAAAATTAAAATCCTAAAAATCGCCTCTGTAAAACAGTATTTCACATTTGTCTTAATTGTGCCGCTAGTGAACGACACTATACCGTATATAACACTAAAAACAATTAGGCAAACACTACTCATAAATCGCGTAACACTGTGCGATTTAAAAGGGTAACTACTTGTATATAATAGCGACAACAAAAGACAGACTCCTAATAGTTTGGTTTAAAACAAGCATGCACGAATGTGACAATTAAAATAATTGCTGATTGATGTTTAAAGGAACCTATAAAATGTAAAGTAATAAGCCAGTAAAGAAAGTAAGCTAAAAAGCTGTCTTTCCATGTATGCACAGGCCCTTTTGAGTTAACTTAAATACAGGTTACTGATGTAAAAAAAAAAAAAAAAATTAATTAATAAATAAATAAATAATAATAATAATAATTATATATATATATATATATATATATATATATATATATATATATATATATATATATATATATATATATCGTTTCTTTGCCTACTTTCATTTACAATTTGTGTCGGGTGTAATAGTACACCACCTTTTTTTCTAGGACTACACCACTGCTTGGGATGTAAACAAACAAAATAAATAAATAAATACATAAATAAATAAATGTAAGGCAAGCAACCCTCAGTGAATATGCTAGGGAAAATTAAATAAGATTTTAATAAAGGGGAAAAATAAAGAGAACCATATATATTTTTTTAATTTAGTTGTTATTTTAGAATGTATCATCTTTTCCTAGAGATGTTAGGGAACCACACGTATTTTAATGAATATACCTATTCAATAATGCTGTTTTGTTTAAATGCTCCAAAACATATTGTCTATGTCCACTGAGGAATGTATTAAACATATTCATTTTCAAAGCGGACTGTACTCATTTATGCAATATACACTCACTGGCCACTTTATTAGGTACACCTTACTAGTATTGGGTTGCACCCACTTTTGCCTTCCGAACTGCCTTAATCCTTCGTGGCAGAAATTCAACAAGGTACTGGAAATGTGGTTTTCTGCTGCTGTAGCCTATCCGCCTCAAGGTTGGATGTGTAGAGATGCTCTTCTGCAGACCTCGGTTGTAACGAGTTCTTATTTGAGTTACTGTTGCCTTTCAGCTGGAACCAGTCTGGCCATTCTCCTCTGACATCAACAAGGCATTTGTGTCCATAGTACTGCCGCTCACTGGATATTTCCTATTTGTCAGACCATTCTCTGTAAACCCTAGAGATGGTTGTGCGTGAAAATCCCAGTAGATCAGCAGTTTCTGAAATACTCAGAGTAGCCCGTCTGGCAGCAACAACAATCCCACGTTCAAAGTGACTTGAATCCCCTTTCTTCTCCATTCTGATGCTCGGTTTGATCTGCAGCAGATCGTCTTGACCATGTCTACATACCGAAATGCATTGAGTTGCTGCCATGTGATTGGCTGATTAGACATTTACGTTAACTAGTGGTTTGTCAGGTGTACCTAATAAAGTGGCCGGTGAGCGTATGTTGAAATGCAGAAAGATTTTGGAAAATTTATATGAATTAATTATATTATAATTAACTATATTAATCTGACATAAACACTCATATCTATAATTAAATTATAATAATATTTTTTTATATTTTTATTTTTATAATAAAATTAAATAATTAAATAAATAATAATTAAATAAATAATTTTAACATTTTCAATGATCTGTACCACGAAATACACACAAACAGGATCAACTCAGGAGCTCAAACACTTTCTAAAGCGGTTTTGAAAAAGCCATTTTATTGCATATTATACCAAAGATTGCTGACAAATCTCTCCAGATATCATTTATGAGCTGCAGAGACAGAACACAACATCACAAGGTCATTATAGGAAGACAGAGAATGAGTACGAGACATGCTCAAGCTATCCTTACATAATCAAGAAGAGTAATGTCCTCTCACTTCCCAGCAGTGTGAGCGAGAAGCAGAAGCCGAGCACGAGCGTCCAGGAGGGAGATTACGGCAAACCGATCAGATCCTTTGTACAGGTCTTTGTGTGAATATCAGAAACAGAACACTTTTAAACCTTAATGGCGCGAGATTTAAGTCAGTTTTATTACATTAATAGACTCGCTTGTCAGTGGAGCAAGCATTCTGACTGACTACATTCGCAGTGAGAATAAGGTGAACGTACATCCCGGAATGTCAAACGTGATGTCACAGAATTTTAAACGTGATCAGAGGTAGCCATGGAAGCCGCGTTCCATATTCCAAAAGAACTCCCGCCATTTCCGTCCGTGCTCGGCGCGTACAGTGTGTGCGTGAGAGAAACCGTCAATCAACCTCCACCTTCATGCCCTGAACATTAACAAACACACGTATAAGACGGACAGGGAACATCCCAAGAGAAGATTTAAGGCGATAGTGCATAGTGCCATGTCTAAAATGAGTTCGTGCATCGCTTACTCCATCTTAAATCCTTCAATCTGCTGCAAATTTTAAAAACAGGACGCTTTTATTGCTCAGAGCAAACAGGCACGATTTATTCCCCCCCCATTGGATTTGCATATATCTACGGTGGTGTGTCAGTCTAATATTTCCTGTGCTGGCTCCATTCACTAAATAGCCCAAAAAAGCATAACTGTAAGCTGCTATCTGCAATTATTACCATCACAATCTTTTATTTATCAGAGAGAGAGAGAGAGAGAGAGAGAGAGAGAGCAAGCGCTACGTTCATCCTTATACCATTATAAAAACGTAGGAATAAAATACAGTTTCGTAGAAAGCAAGGTTGCTTTGGTCCCCTTCAAATAACGTCTTTTCTTCACTTCTTCTGTTTTAATCTGACACTTCAGTTAGAAAAATAGATCCAGAATTCGGGACGATCACTGGCGGAGCGCCTTCATACAAAAAAATAGCACTCCGCACCTCTAATCTAGACAATGAATGACATGAAACACAATTTTGGTCCTCAGTGTGAGCGGAGCTGTTGTGTGTGATTGTCGAGAGAACCACTGAGTGTGTGTGTGTGTGTGTGTGTGAGAATACACTATGGCACTAAAATAAGATCAAAATGAAGACTGGAGAGGGATTCTCTGAGTTTGTAAAGGACGTCGTGGTCCAGGACTGTGTGTGTGTGTGTGTGTGTGTGTGTTGGCTTCTTTCACTCTGGTTTGGGTTCTGGAGTTTCGCTCTTGGCTTCGGGATCTTCATCGCTCTCGATTCCTGAGCGGCTGACGATGCGGCGCATGGTGAAGGGCAGATCTCCACGTCTGCACACACAAAACACACACGTTATTGAGACAGAAGACTAGATGCTGCTGCTGACCTCTAGAGCAGTGGTCCTCAACCACTGGGCTGTGGATCAATTGGTATCGGGCCGCACAAAAAATCCTTACTTCTGTTTTATTGACAGTATTATCCGAGTCTGAACGAGCGTTTATTTTGATAAATGACCGTATTCTCTTGCTTACATAGCCGGCAGCTAGCTTTCTGCAAGTCGCTCACTGAAGCTAAGCAGGGCTGCACCTGGTCAGTACCTGGATGGGAGACCACATGGGAAAGTTAGGTTGCTGCCGGAAGTGGTGTTAATGAAGCCAGCAGGGGGCGCTCAACCTGCGGTCTGAGTGGGTCCTAATGCCCCAGTATAGCGAAGGGGACTCTATGCTGCTCAGTGAGTGCCGTCTTTCAGACGAGACGTTAAACTGAGGTCCCGACTCTCTGTGGTCGTTAAAAATCCCCTTTGTATCTATCAAATCCCATGACGGCCTCTGTCCATCATGGCCTCCATCACTCTGTCTCCTCTCCACCAATCAGCTGGTGGATGGTGTGCGATCTGGCACAATATGGCTGCCGTTGCATCATCCAGGTGGATGCTGCACACTGGTGGTGGATGAGGAGATTCCCCCCCCCATTGTGTAAAGCGCTTTAAGTGTCTAGAGAAGCGCTGTAAAGGAATTATTAATATTATTATTACTAAAATTCGATCACTTGAGCACCAAAATGTAACACACGAGCTAACAAAGTTAGCAACAACAAGAAGTCTTTGGAAAGTTTCTTTGCTAAGGGGAAAATAGCCAGTGAGGGACCCACGAGCTGCCAAGGACTGGATCTGCAATCCATTTGTTAAATCAGGTGAATCCAGCAGGTCTGTACAAGAAGATCAACTGCTGGAGATCTTAAATGACGGCCGTTCACATATCACGTCTTTTCCATGTGCAAGCTCTTATTTCCAATGGAGGCACACAGCTTGAGCGTACATATTGGGAGAGATATATTGATAGTTTTTGGGTGAATGTGGCTCAATTAGATATAGATTTACATGGACAGAGGAAAATGATTACCTGTTTAAAATGATTTAAGACCAACAACACAATATTTCAGTGGATTTAAGACTTTATTAAGGCCTAAAATTGGGTTTTCGAAGTTTAGTTAGTGTTAAAGTAAGCTGCATCAACATGGATTCACTTATTTTATTTGACATGATTGCATTCATATCAGAAGTGAACCATTCCAGAGTTTGCGCAAACCATGTATCAGGCAGATTCGGGAACGGTTTGCAGGTGTGCTCCAGAGTTCAGAAGACAGTGTTCACACACTAGCCAAACAAACCCAACTTTTACGTCAAAAGAACCTGGGTGCCTAGAAGTCCTAGTGTTAGTGCACCCTTAAATATTTGAAAAACTTGCATACAGCACCTTTAGGCTCAATTAGAAGTGCTGCTGCTGTTCGGCATTGGCTAAAACGTAATTTCATTTTTAGTCATAAATAAAACAACGTCCCTATTTAAAAAATAAATAAATCTATATATTTATTTCTAATCATGCTCCACATTTTAAGTTCGTGCACTAATCGTAATAACACCCGTACCTGAGTTTGCTCTTGAGGCTGTTGACCTCTCGGTTCATGGCGTCCGCAGACTCGGTGGCGTCCTCCAGCTCTCTCTGCAGTTTCCTGCGGTTAGCATTAGCCCGCTGCGCCTCCTCCTCAGCCTCCTCCAGCTGGCGCTTCAGCTGCTTCATGCGGCTGTTCAGCTTGTCCGACTGCACACACACACACACAGTCTCAGTCCTGCTCCAGCATCAGCAGTGTGTGTGTGTTTATATCGAGTAATACAGTGGGGAGCCTCACCTGGTCTTTATACTGCTCTGTGTTGCGTCTCTCATCATCCACCTGCAGAATCACCTCCTTCAGCTTCTTCTCTGTGCGACGCACCAGTTTTGAGGCCTGCTGTCTCTCCCTGAACACAAACACCAATCAGAGTTTATTACCTTTAATGTATGAGTCAGTAGGAGACTGATGTGCCTTCAGCCTGTGTGCATGTCTTGTTTGATCGTCCAAAAATAAAAGTAAACATGTGCAGTACATGTTTAGATGTAAAACGCTTCTGTTGCTGATTTGCATCTCCATTAAATAAAGGACAGAAGAAGTAGTTGATTATTAATGGTATTGTTAACTGTTGGTGGTCTGACTGCCCTGCTGAAAAGTCCAGCTTAAATCAACCTAGGATGGTTGGCCGGTTTTAGTTGGTCTACCAGTCTGGTTTTAAAGGGGTTTTAACCATTTCCAGGCTCGTTCCCAGCCATTTTCAGCCTGGTTTTAGCTGGTCAGGCTGGGAGATGACCATCTAAAACCAACTTGAACAGCCTGGTTTAAGCTGGACATAGCTGGTAATCTCCCAGCCTGACCGGCTAAGACCAGGCTGGTTTGGCCAAAACCCCTTTAAAACCAGGCAGGTCGACCAACTAAATCCAGCCAACCATCCTAGGCTAGTTTACGCTGGATTTTTCAGCAGGGTGGCACATCTGCGACCAAGACAGCAAGTCTTTGTGATCTATCAAGAGTCGTGATATGCAGCCTAATGTCCGCCAATAACCACCAAGAAGAAGAACCACATCCAGCAGGAGGAACTGTGGACACCAGAGGAAGCTGAAATGGATGTCCGGGTGCTAACCCAGACTGTGTACAAAAAACAAAACCACAGCTGCCCAACTCACTGCAGAATTAAATGTGCAGCTCAACTCTCCTGTTCAACTCAACCGTTGGTCCGGAGCTCCACAGGGTCAATATACATGGCCAGGCTGCTGTAGCCAAACCTTTGCTCACTCGTGTCAATGCTAAAGCAGTGAAACTCTTGGGCGGTGGACAATGTGGAACAGGTATTGTTCTCTGATGTTCCCACCTATACTTTCCCACATCCAGGAGAGTAATGGTGAGGAGAAGCCCTAAAGATGTGTCCCACCCAGACTGTTGATGTCCAGAGTGAAGCATGGGGGTGGATGAGTGATGGTTTGGTCTTCCTAGGCCCAACATTTGTGCTAGATGGGAGTGTCACTGCTAAATTCAATCGACCCATTCTGAAGACCATGTGACCCAATGGGTTAAACATTGTATCCTGAAGGTGGTGCAATTTATCAGGATGATAATACACCAATACACACAGCAAGACTGGTGACAGATTGGTTTGATAAATATGAAAGTGCAGCTGAACATCTCCCATGGCCTGCACAGTACCCAGAACTATACATTATAAAGCCACTTTAGAGTGTTTTAAAGGAGCTATTCAGGAAAGGCTTTCCTCCTCCAGCAGTGACCTGGCCACTATTCTGCAAGAGGAACGGCTCAAAATCCCTCTGGCCACTGTGCAGGACTTGTATCAGTCATTCCCAGAACCAGTTGATGCTGTATTGGGTGCAAAGGAAGACCCTACACCAGGGGTCACCAATCTTGTTCCTGGAGGGCCGGTGCCCTGCAGGGTTTAGCTCCAACTTGCCTCAACACACCTGCCTGGCTGTTTTAAGTACATCTAGTAAGACCTTGATTAGCTTGTTCAGGTGTGTTTGATTAGGGCTAGAGCTAAAATCTGCAGGACACCGGCCCACCAGGAACAAGTTTGGTGACTCCTGCCCTAGGGGTTCATTGTCCAACCCCTGTTTATATTTGATGGCAACACCATTTTCAACCGTTTAGATGCAAAGATGCACTCTCTGTGAATGGCCCCTTACAGTGTACATGTGTAGAATGAGTGTGTGTGTGTTGCTCTAACCGGGTCTCCACATCGAGCTGCTCCTCCAGCTGGCCGATCTTGGCCTCCAGGGCGGCGATGGTGGCCTTGTATTTGCTCTTGACGGTTCCCTCCAGCTCGGTGAGCTTCAGCTTGAGCTCTTTGTTCTGCCGCTCCTGCTGTGAGCGCGCTCCTTCCAGGCGCTGAGAGGTGCTGCGCTCCGCCGTCAGCTCCACGTTCATCTGGTCCGTCTGTAGGAGAAGAGAGATGATCATAAGAGCTTTATGGTGGACCATGTTTATGGTGATGGTTTTATTATTTCTGATGGATGGCGATGATGTTGATAATAATGATGGTGTTTTGGTGATGGTGTTGATAATGATGGTGCAGTTTATTATGATGGAGCTGGTGTTATTGATGGTGATATGTTGGTGATGGTGTTAATGATGGTGTTGGTGTTATTGATGGTGATATGTTGGTGATGGTGTTGATAATGACGGTGTTGTTTATGGTGCTGATGCTGGTGTTATTGATGGTGATATGTTGGTGATGGTGTTAATAATGATGGTGTTGGTGTTATTGATGGTGATATGTTGGTGATGGTGTTGATAATGATGGTGCTGTTTATGGTGCTGATGCTGGTGTTATTGATGGTAATATGTTGGTGATGGTGTTAATAATGACGGTGTTGTTTATGGTGCTGATGCTGGTGTTATTGATGGTGATATGTTGGTGATGGTGTTAATAATGATGGTGTTGGTGTTATTGATGGTGATATCTTGGTGATGGTGTTGATGGTGTTGTTTATGGTGTTGATGCTGGTGTTATTGATGGTAATATGTTGGTGATGGTATTGATAATGATGGTGTTGTTTATGGTGCTGATGCTGGTGTTATTGATGGCGATATGTTGGTGATGGTGTTAATGATGGTGTTGGTGTTATTGATGGTGATATGTTGGTGATGGTGTTGATGATGGTGTTGTTTATGGTGATGATGCTGATGTTATTGATGGTGATATGTTGGTGATGGTGTTGATGATGATGTTGGTATTATTGATGGTGATATGTTGGTGATGGTGTTAATGATGGTGTTGGTGTTATTGATGGTGATATCTTGGTGATGGTGTTGATGATGGTGTTGTTTATGGTAATGGTGCTGGTGTTATTGATGGTGATATGTTGGTGATGGTGTTAATAATGATGGTGTTGGTGTTATTGATGGTGATATGTTGGTGATGGTGTTGATAATGATGGTGTTGTTTATGGTAATGGTGCTGGTGTTATTGATGGTGATATGTTGGTGATGGTGTTGATAATGATGGTGTTGTTTATGGTAATGGTGCTGGTGTTATTGATGGTGATATGTTGGTGATGGTGTTAATAATGATGGTGTTGGTGTTATTGATGGTGATATGTTGGTGATGGTGTTAATAATGATGGTGTTGGTGTTATTGATGGTGATATGTTGGTGATGGTGTTGATAATGATGGTGTTGTTTATGGTAATGGTGCTGGTGTTATTGATGGTGATGGTGTTAATAATGATGGTGTTGGTGTTATTGATGGTGATATGTTGGTGATGGTGTTGATAATGACAGTGTTGTTTATGGTGCTGATGCTGGTGCTATTGATGCTGATGGTGTTGTTTATGGTGATGATGCTGGTGTTATTGATGGCGATATGTTGGTGATGGTGTTAATGATGGTGTTGGTGTTATTGATGGTGATATCTTGGTGATGGTGTTGATAATGACGGTGTTGTTTATGGTGTTGATGCTGGTGTTATTGAAGGTGATATGTTGGTGATGGTGTTAATAATGATGGTGTTGTTTATGGTGATGATGCTGGTGTTATTGATGGCGATATGTTGGTGATGGTGTTAATGATGGTGTTGGTGTTATTGATGGTGATATCTTGGTGATGGTGTTGATAATGACGGTGTTGTTTATGGTGTTGATGCTGGTGTTATTGATGGTGATATGTTGGTGATGGTGTTAATAATGATGGTGTTGGTGTTATTGATGGTGATATGTTGGTGATGGTGTTGATAATGATGGTGTTGTTTATGGTGTTGATGCTGGTGTTACTGATGGTGATAGTGTTGATAATGATGGTGTTGTTTATGGTGTTGATGCTGGTGTTATTGATGGTGATATGTTGGTGATGGTGTTGATAATGATGGTGTTGTTTATGGTGATATGTTGGTGATGGTGTTGATGATGGTGTTGTTTATGGTGATGGTGCTGGTGTTATTGATAATGATATGTTGGTGATGGTGTTGATGATGGTGTTGTTTATGGTGATGGTGCTGGTGTTATTGATGGTGATATGTTGGTGATGGTGTTGATGATGGTGTTGTTTATGGTAATGGTGTTGGTGTTATTGATGGTGATATCTTGGTGATGGTGTTGATAATGACAGTGTTGTTTACAGTGATGATGCTGGTATTATTGATGGTGATATGTTGGTGATGGTGTTAATAATGATGGTGTTGGTGTTATTGATGGTGATATGTTGGTGATGGTGTTAATAATGATGGTGTTGGTGTTATTGATGGTGATATGTTGGTGATGGTGTTGATGATGGTGTTGTTTATGGTAATGTTGTTGGTGTTATTGATGGTGATATCTTGGTGATGGTGTTGATAATGACAGTGTTGTTTACAGTGATGATGCTGGTATTATTGATGGTGATAGTGTGTATAGTGAGGGTGTTGGTGATGGTGTTATTAAGGGTGTTGTTGGTGATGTTTTGCTAATGGTGCAGATAATAACGGTGTCATTGATGAGGATGTTGGTGGTGATGTTTATGGTGAGGGTGTAATGCTGTTGTTCATGGTGACAGCGTTGTTAATGGTGATTGTTAGGAATGGTCTTGTTTATGGTGTATTGATGGTGAGGATATGGTTAATAATGAGGGTATTGGTGATGTGGAAGGTGACAGTGTTAGTGAAGATTTTTATGGTGTTACTGATGGTAATGTTGCTTTACGGCCAGGGGGTTAGTGATGGTGATTGTGTTAATATTGATGTTTTGGTGATGATGTTGATGTTGTTTATTTTGATGGTATTGTTATTCATCGTGGTGTTTTTGTTTATGGTCTTGATGATGGGTTGTTTATAGTGAGCTGGTGTTCTTTTTGGTGATGGTGTCGTTGTTTAATGTAGATAGTTTTGCTGTTGTGAGTGTGTCTGACCTGCAGCAGAGCTCTCTTGAGGCGGTCGTTGACCAGCTCAGTGTTGTTCTGCTCCTCCTCCAGCTCCTCCTCCAGCTGAGCGATGCGCGCCTCCAGACGCCTCCTCTCCTCTGAGCCCAGAGCACTGAAACACACACAGGAGACCCTCACTGCTACACTCCACAGGAATCACAACAACAGCCTACACACTACCAGCATCACACTCTACTGCTGTACATGATGACCATCTCCACAAGATCCCGTGTGTGTTTTTGTTAATCCTCACCCTTTGGCCGCCTGGTTGTTGATCTCGTCCTGCAGCTCGTCTCTCTCCTGCTGCGCCTGTCTCTTAGCTCGCTCTGCAGCCGCCAGCTCCTGTACACACACACACACACATCAAAGATCAGCTGACACATAAAGCACACACTAGAGGTCTGCATTCACGCGGCTATCCCGCGGGACCCGACCAGATTTCTGCAGCGCGGGAATAAATTTCAGAGTAAAGCGCAGGAGCGGTCGGTAATGGGTTTAATTTGGGACGGGAGCGGGCCATCTAGCAATATCGTTCTCGACTCCCGAGCGACCACGCGCAAGTATGTGTGTAAATGAAATAGCGCGATGCTGTGTTTAGCTTTTTTGTTGCTGTGTATGTGTGTGTGTGTGTGCGTGCACGCGCAAATGAATATGAGAGAGAGAGAGAGAGAGAGAGAGAGAGAGAGAGAGAGAGCTTTGCCTGTGTGTGTGCTTTGTGTTTGTGTGTGTGTGTGTTAGTGTGTGTGCGCGAATGAGAGAGAGAGAGAGCTTTGTCTGTGTGTGTGTTTATACAGACAGCTTGCTATAGGCTGTCTGGACTCTGTATAGCTGGGTGGTTTTCTGTTTTGTCCCCTCTTTAGCAGGATCAGGCGCGGCGGGTAGAAAACGAGGCGAGTCGGGCAGCGGGACAACAAATTCTGAATGTAAGAGGGAGTGGTCGGGTTCGGCTAAAACCTGCCGGGTGCGGGCAGGATTCAAAATTTAGTCCCGCGCAGATCTCTGGCACACACAGACACACTCAAACATGTATAAACACACACAAACACTCACGGCATGCTCATATCCACACATGAACACACATACTCCCAGTAACACACAATCATACACACACACACCAAAACACACTTACAAACACAGCAACACACTCAGTCACTCACTCTCATGCGCACACACACTCTGAAACACACTTAAGCACAGAGATAACCTCAAACACACAGACACTCACGCACTCAATCACACTGCCACACACACACAGTACCTCCTGCATTTGGATCATCTCGGCCTCCATGCTCTTGACCTTCTTCTCGTTCTCTTTGCTCTGGGCCAGGATCTCCTCTCGGGACAGACGTGTGTCCTCCAGCTCCCGCAGCAGATCCTTCATCTGAGCCTGAACACACAACACAGAGCGGAGCGTTACAACACACACACACACATTACACTGACTATCAGTTTCTAAAGCTGAGAAATGCACTGACAGCGTATCTGCAGACCTTTTTAATACCACAAACAATGACATTTAAGACCAGCTGTATGCTATAATTCCATAGTACTGAATTCACCAATACAATTAACAATAAGAGAGAGAAATAAACAATAATCAGCCCCTCACTGCCCACCCACACACAGAATAACTTCATCCAATTACATCAAATCATTTCTCATACTGATGTTATCGAAATGCAGAGTTACAAAGGCTGATGATGATAATAAATACTCAATTTTCATGTAGTTATTCCTTTATTTCTGTATATAGTTCATTGATATTTACGCTGAGTTATGTAATGTACTGAAATAATTGAAAATAGGGATTATTTTCTTGACTTGCCAACAAACTATTAAAAAAGCAGCCAATATTATGCATGAAATGATGAATAATAGACAACGGGTGATGATGTGGCCATGACATGAAGTGGCCAATACACCCAAATGTGCATTAATATTATCTAACTAGATATTAAAGTTTGAGAGCAAACTCTATGGTGGCTTGAAAAGCCGAATCTGAAAGTTTGAAGTGGTTTTAAAGTGTAAATAGCATGTTAGTATGATTCTAGCTTGAATTAGCATGTTACTAGCATGAGTTAGCATGTTATTAGCATGATTTTAGCATGAATTAGCATGTTGTTAGCATGATTCTAGCATGAATTAGCATGTTATTAGCATGATTTTAGCATGTTGTTAGCATGATTTTAGCATGAATTAGCATGTTGTTAGCATGATTCTAGCATGAGTTAGCATGCTACTAACATGAATTAGCATGTTACTAGCATGATTCTAGCATGAATTAGCATGCTACTAACATTATTGTAGCATGAATTAGCATGTTACTAGCATAATTCTAGCATGAATTAGCATGTTGTTAGCATGATTCACCCAAATGTGCATTAATATTATCTAATAATTCACCAGCATGGGTTATTATGGCATTATTCTGCTTATATTATAGTTCTCACACTGGTTTGCGAGTTTATTTGTCAGGTTTTTGTCCTTAAACTTGTCCTGTGTGTAGCACTCGTTTCTCACACATCTCCTCCTCCTCTTGTGTTTTCTGACTGTTGTATCTGGGAAATAACTCTAATCATCCAGCGGAGTGATATGGAGCTGTGAAACCTGCCGGAACTACTTTAGCTGTGCCTTTATCTGACAATAACCAAACACGTTAGAGCAGGGATCACCAAACTTGTTCCTGGAGGGCCGGTGTCCTGCAGATTTGAGATCCAACCCTAATCAGACACACCTGAACAAGCTAATCAAAGTCTCACAAGGCTTTCTAGAAACATCCTTGCAGGTGTGGTGAGGCAAGTTGGAGCTAAACCCTGCAGGACACCGGACCTCCAGCACCGAGTTTGGACACCCCTGCCTTTGAGTGACCATCAGCCAATAGGAATCAAGCATTAATCAGAACTGTGGTATAAATGTTTAAAGCTTGTGTGTGTGTGTGTGTGTGTGTGTGTTTTACCTGCACTTTCTTGAGCTGTTTAAGAGCCTCGTCTCGGTTCTTGTTGGCCTGGTCGATGGCCGCCTCCAGCTCCTTCAGGTCCAGCTCCATCTTCTTGCGGGCTGCCATCGCCAGAGTGCGCTGTTTGCGCTCGTCCTCCAGTTCCATCTCCATCTCGCGCACCTGAACAACACACACCAAACTCCATCAGCACTGTTTACAGATCTGTGAGAAAACCCCCCCGACATCTAAATAACAATCAATCAGAAAACAAAACAGTTTACTTCAGTATGATCAATCAAAAGTTTCTAATGTAAGAAAGAAAATGTAGACTCCCCACCGTTTTATTTCTAACAATAAAGTATGAGTGAATAATAAAGTAATAGTAATGAAATAATTAAACATTTAAAAATGATATGTATTAGTTAGTTTATAAACAATATGAAGGAACATCACTGTTTCAAAACAATGCAGCACAACAACAAAGATGTCCATGCTATTTATGTTAGAGGTTTCTCATTGTTTAGTTCTGGTTCCTAATTTTTGCTTTTGTTTTATTTGTTCTTTCTTTCTTTCTTTCTTTCTTTCTTTCTTTCTTTCTTTCTTTCTTTCTTTCTTTCTTTCTTTCTTTCTTTCTTTCTTTCTTTCTTTCTTTCTTTCTTTCTTTCTTTCTTTCTTTTTTTTTTGAAAAAAAAAATCTGAATCTTTTGTTTTATATATTTATTTATTTGTTTAAATATATATTTTTAACTCACAACATTTGATACAAGTTTTAAAAGGGTTTTAATGTACAAACAACATTTCTAACGCAGGTAAGTTCAAAGTGTTTGTTTTGATTACTTATTTAATCGATTAATCAACACATTGCTGTATATGCAATAAATAAATACAAAATTTCCTGCCAAAAATCTTGGAAAACATGATTATTATATCATACAAATAACTGATATAAAATGAAATGTTTAAAAAAAATATGATAATTATTTAATCAGCTAATCTTCTAATTGCACATACACCCACACACACCCACATACACACACACACACTTGGAGTCAGAATTATTAGCCCCCTGAATTATTCTTTCTACACTTTTCTAGTAGCAATAGCTTTAATAACTCTAATAACAGATTTATTTTCTCTTTGCCATGATGACAGTAAACAATATTAGACTAGATATTCTTCAAGACATTTCTATACAGCTTAAATGTAGACTCCCCAACGTTTTATATCTAACAATAAATTATAAAGTTAATAATAAAGTAATAGTAATGAAATTATTAAATGTAATAAAACATTTGTTTAGTTAGTATTAGTTAGTATTAGTTAGTTTATAAACAATATGAAGGAACATCACTGTTTCAAAACTTCATTTAAAATAATGCAGCACAACAACAAAGATGTCCATGCTATTTATGTTAAAGGTTTCTGATTATTTAGTTCTGGTTCCTGGTTGTTGCTTTTGTTTTATTTTTTCTCTCTTTCTTTCTCTCTTTCTTTCTCTCTTTCTTTCTTTCTTTCTTTCTTTCTATTATTTATTTATTTCTTTTTATTTTTTGGAAAAAAGTCTGAAAAAGGTTTTGTTTTATATATTTATTTATTTAAATATATTTTTAACTCACAACATTTGATACAAGTTTTAAAAGGGTTTTAATGTACAAACAACATTCCTAACGCAGGTAAGTTCAAAGTGTTTGGTTTTGATTACTTATTTAATTGATTGAGCAAATATTTTCCCTGCCAAAAATCTTGGAAAACATGATTATTATGTCATACAAATAACTGATATAAAAGGAAATATTTAAAAAAAATATGATAATTATTTAATTAGATAATTGTTTATCTTCTAATTGCACACAAACATACACACATACAGTTGGAGTCAGAATTATTAGCCCCCCTGAATTATTTTAACAGCACATTTATGAACATAATAGTTTTAATAACTCATCTCTAATAACTGATTTATTTGCTCTTTGTCATGATGACAGTAAACAATATTAGACTAGATATTCTTCAAGACACTTCTATACAGCTTAAAGAGACATTTAAAGGCTTAACTAGGTTAATTAGGGTAACTAGGCAGGTTAGGGTAATTAGGCAAGTTATTGTTTAATGATGATTTGTTCTGTAGTCTATCGACAAAATATAAAGCTTAAAGGGGCTAATAATATTGACCTTAAAATGGTGTTTAAAAATTAAAAACTGCTTTTATTCTAGCCGAAATAAATAACAAATAAGAAATAATTTCTAAATAAAAATAATTATCTAAAATAATTTCTTCTTTCTCCAGAAGAAAAAATATTATCAGACATACTGTGAACATTTCCTGAATCTGTTAAACATCATTTGGGAAATATTTACAAAAGAAAACAAATTCAAAGGGGGGCAAATAATTCTGACTTCAACTGTATCCATTTTAATATTTTGATTAAATATCGATTCATTGTATTTAAACGTAATAATAAAACATTTCTGGGAAAACCTGATTAATATAAACATAATTGAAAGGTTTTTAAAATTATGATCATTATTTAATCAGCTGGCTGTTTACATCCTTAATCCTCAATAATATACATAGAAAATTAAATAGCCCATGCCTTATGAATATTTTATGGATAAAAGCGTCTGCTAAATGACTAAACGTAAATGTCATGACTTTATCCTGTAAAAAAAAATTTTTTGTCAAAATATCTGATATGTAAAGCTGAAAAATGGCTCAGGATAGAAATGTCAAGTGCATGAAATAAGAACAAAACATTTTCAAATGTGATTCTTGTTGAATCGTGTAATACTATAAACAATCTGCCATTTATAAAAACCTGATTAAGCAAGAAATCAATGCACAGATTAATGTCTGCTTAAACAGCAGTGTTGAAGTACACATGAAATCAAAACTAACCCTACTGATTTTGTAGCTTACATTGCTAGTTTTCATTCATTCATTCATTTTCTTGTCGGCCTAGTCCCTTTATTAATCCGGGGTCGCCACAGCGGAATGAACCGCCAACTTATCCAGCAAGTTTTTACGCAGGGGACGCCCTTCTAGCTACAACCCATCAGTGGGAAACATTGCTAGTTTTGTGGGGAACAATTCATCCGTGCGGGTCATTAAGAAAACACAATTGTTTGTTCATGTAATCTTTCATTAAAGTCTGAAAATGCACTTCCTGTTTGTTTTCGGTTAAATTCTCAGATTAGGCCTGTCTGGGATAGTAGGCGTGGCTAACACATTTAACCACACCCCTCCAGCAGTCAGTCAACAAACAGAAATGGTGAGCAGGAGGAGTCTGCTAGGTGGTAATAACTCTCCTCAAACCCTTTCCCCATCTTTCTGAATGACACGCCTACTTTACTACAGCCAATCAGCTCTCAGTAGAAAAAAAACAAGCCCCGCCCACTGCTTTCTCATTTAATATTCTCAGTGAACCAATACGAAAAAAAAAACCCAAAACAAACCGGTCGCACCGAGTTCATGCAGACTTTAATAATGGAATATAATAGTGAATAACCCCTGATGTACACAGTATCAGTACCTGTTTGAGCAGCTGCCTCTTCTTCTCCTCGCCCAGCTCGTCGCGGCCCTGCAGGTCTCTCTCGTACTGCGCCTTCATGGCCTGCATGTTGACCTCCAGACGAAGCTTAGCGTCTTCAGTGGCCTGCAGCTCGTCCTCCAGCTCCTCCAGCTGAGTCTTCATCTCCTCCAGCTGCTGCTCCATCGCACGCTTCGACTTCTCCAGATCGTGCACCTGCCAAACACACACGGTTTATGTCGAAATTATTGACTTATATTAGTCACGTTATTGTATAAGAGTGTAAGAACAAATATTTCTTAAGGGGGCTAATAATATTGACCTTAAAATAGTGTTTAAAAAATGAAAAACTGCTTTTATTTTAGCCGAAATAAAACAAGTCAGACTTTCTCCAGAAGAAAAAATATTATCAGACATACTGTGAACATTTCCTGAATCTATGAAACATCATTTGGTAAATATTTAAATGTATTTTAGACTTACGCTCTTGCCCACGTCGTCTTTAGATGACACCAGATCCTCCATCTCGGCGCGCAGCAGTTTGTTGGTGCGGTCGAGTTCCTCCTTCATATCGGTGAGCGTCTCCAGCTCACGAGCTAACGCTAGCATGCGTGTTTCCTTCTCGCGAGCCTCGGCCTCGGCACGGTCACGCTCTTCAGCGTATCTGGCAGAGATCGACTTCTCCTCGGCCAGCATCTGAGGACAAACACACACAAAACACTCTGAAATCACTACCAGTACCGAGTTTGGGTTCAGTATGATTTGTAAAAGTTTTAAAATTAAGCTTCTCCTGCCCACCAAGGCTGCGTTTATTTAATTATAAATACAGAACACGTTGTAAAATTGTGAAATGTTAATCCACTACAAAATAACTGTTCAAAAGCAGATCATCATTTAATTCAATCATTTATTCCAGTCATTTAAAGATGAATTTTCAGCTTCATTACTCCAGTCTTCAGAGTCACATGATCATTCAGAAATCCTCTAATATTAATCATCAATATTATTATTAATTTTATTATTATTAATGTTAACAGTAATTAAAGCAAAAATGACTGGAGTAATAGTTTAATTTGAACCTACATACAATTAGAAAGCAGATATTTAAAATGTTAATAGGCATTTAATAATTATTTTATATTTAATAACTGTAAAAAACTTTTGATCAAAAGCGAATGTGCAAAATAATAATAATAATAATAATAACAATAATAATAATAATAAAACGTTTGATAATACTAGAGAAAGATACAGATTTTAAATACACATCAATATAAGAAACTTATTTTGAAATGATTGTAATTGTTTTAAAAACTCACCATACCTGATAAATAGTTTCATTTACCATAAATTAGATTTTTAAATGAATAAAAACAACAAAAACACAACAACTTAGTACCGGTATGATTAAACATAATATATATAAAAAAACTGTCACGTTTTAGTAAGAAAACTAAAATAAACAATAATAGAAAATAAAAAATAATACATTTATGTTTGAAAAATACTCGTACTACATGTTAAAATACTTTTAGCATTTTTAAAAACGTGTAAAACAAACATATATAAATAAAATAAATCTATTTAATTATTGTAAAAAGCTCGCACAAGAAGAACAATTTATATATTCATGAAAATGCAATAACTAAACATAAAAGGACTAAAAAAATATCAATATATAAAAAAAAGCACAGAAACTGTATATTCATTTTTGTTGTGCTGTTTTTCTTAAATGTGACCTTTGACCACAAATCCAGTCACAGGTGTCTTTATTTATGCATCAGTTAAAAGTTAAACAAAAAATCTTTCCATTTGTGTATTTTGCTTGTTATGACTGGACAATATTTGGCTGAAATATAATTACATAATCATGAATCTGAGGGTGCAAAATAAAAAATAGATATTGAGAAAATCAGTTTTAAAGTGGACATTACTCATATAAAAGTGAGTTTTGAGATATTTACAGTAAAAATTTACAAAAATATAATTCACACACACAATCTTAATTTAATGTTCTAATGATTTTTGGCATTAAAAAAATCATTTTGATGAATAAAATGTGTTTTAGGCTATTTTCAAAGCTATACCTGTGCATCATAAGTCTGGTTTTGTGTCTTCCTCAAGACGCCGAGCTGCCCAGACCACTAAAACTGAACTGAAATGTGTATTTGAAGGAGTTCTTGCAATGTTTTTTTTGTTAACAGATACTTTAGTACATGGGTGTCCAAACTCAGTCCTGGAGGGCCGGTGTCCTGGAGAGTTTAGCTCTAACCCTAATCAAACACACCTGAATCAGCTAATCAAGCTCACTAGATATACTAGAAACTTCCTGGCAGGTGTGTTGGAGCTAGTTGGAGCTAAACTCAGCAGGACACCGGCCCTCCAGGACTGAGTTTGGACACCGCTGCATTAGTACATTTTATTGACTGGTCAGCTTGTGGGGTTTGTGTGTTAGTCTCTGCTGTTTGTACTTTCTGAATATCTTTAATATAATAAACCTGAAGTGAGATTGTAATATGAACCAGGTGTTTAGCGAGTGCTTGTTCTGACCTGGTCAAACTTCTTCTGCTTCTTCTCCAGGTTGGAGACGATCTGCCGCAGATGGTCCTGGTCCACCAGCATGTCGTCCAGCTCCTGCTGCAGGCGGGTCTTGGTTTTGTCCAGCTTGTCGAAGGCGGCGTTTCTCTCGTCCAGACGCTGAGACACGGCCTCCAGATCCCGCTGCACTCGCTTCCTGCTCTCCTCCGCACACTCCAGAGAGCCAGACTCCTGCTCCATCTTCTTCTTCATGTCCACCAGCTAGAACAAAATAAACAATGTGTAGATAACCATTATTGGGTCAGTCTAACATACACACAAGCAGATATAGACAAGACCCTATAGGGCTTTATTCTCCATATAGTGATGGATGATTGGCTCCTGTACTAGAAGGCGGGCTTTATTCGCCATATAGCGATCGATGATTGGCTTCTGTACTAGTAGGCGGGCTTTATTTGGCACATAGTGATCGATAATTGGCTCCTGTACTAGTAGGCGGGCTTCATTCTGCATATAGTGATCGATGATTGGCTCCTGTACTAGAAGGCGGGCTTTATTCTCCATATAGTGATCGATGATTGGCTCCTGTACTAGAAGGCGGGCTTTATTCGCCATATAGTGATCGATGATTGGCTCCTGTTCTAGAAGGCGGGCTTTATTCTCCATATAGTGATCGATGATTGGCTCCTGTTCTAGAAGGCGGGCTTTATTCTCCATATAGTGATCGATGATTGGCTCTTGTACTAGAAGGCGGGCTTTATTCTCCATATAGCGATCGATGATTGGCTCTTGTACTAGAAGGCGGGCTTTATTCTCCATATAGTGATCGATGATTGGCTCTTGTACTAGAAGGCGGGCTTTATTCTCCATATAGTGATCGATGATTGGCTCTTGTACTAGAAGGCGGGCTTTATTCTCCATATAGTGATCGATGATTGGCTCCTGTACTAGAGGGCGGGCTTTATTCGGCATATAGTGATTGATGATTGGCTTTTGTACTAGAAGGCGGGCTTTATTCACCATATAGTGATTGATGATTGGCTCCTGTACTAGAAGGCGGGCTTTATTCGGCATATAGTGATCAATGATTGGCTCCTGTACTAGTAGGCGGGCTTTATTCTCCATATAGTGATTGATGATTGGCTCCTGTACTAGAGGGCAGGCTTTATTCGCCATATAGTGATCGATGATTGGCTCCTGTACTAGAGGGCGGGCTTTATTCTCCATATAGAGTGAGGTGCACTCAGAATTGCATAGTGTTTTGAGGCTGTGTGTACCTGCGCCTGCATAGTGCCGATCTGCTTCTCCAGGTTCCTCTTGGCCTCCTCCTCCTCCTCCAGCTGCTCCCTCAGGCTGTGCTGCTCGTCCTCCAGCTGACGCAGGCGAGTGTTTAGAGACAGCTTCTGACGGGTCTCCTCCTGCAGCACTTCCTGTGGACACACACACACACTCGGGGTCAGTAACACACACATACACACCTGCAGATGCCCCATGATGTCTCCGCTGTACCTGCACGTCCTGCAGCTGCGACTCCACGGTGGAGCAGTCCTTGGACGCTTTGATGGACTTTCCTTCAGCGTCGCTCAGCAGAGTGTTGACGTTATCCAGCTCAGCCTGAACACAACACACAGACGTTAGCAGTAGCAAAACATTGTAGCTTGCTAGGGTGTTGCTAGGCAGTTGCAATGTGGTTACTAGGCCAGGGAGTTGCTGTGGTTTTACTATGTGGTTGCTAGGCAGCTGCTAAGGTTTACAAAGTGACTACGAAGTCAATCCTAGACAGTTGCTAGAGCATTACAATGAGTGTTGCCCAGGTGTATCCGTATTTTCAAGCACACTCCAATGTAGTTGTTAGGGTGTTGCTAGGCTGTTGCTATGGTGTTGTAGAGGATTAAAGGTTGCTGTAAAGTGGTTGCTATGGCATCAGTGTGGTGAAGTGTGATTGTGCGCACCTGCATCTTGGTGAGTCTCTCGGCGAGCTCGATGCGCTGGCGTTCGCTCTCGGTGTGTTTGACCTGCAGCTCCTGCAGCTGCGCCTCCGCCTTCTTCCTGCGGTGCTCAGACTCTCCTTTCCCCTGCATCAGCGTCTGCAGCTCGATCTGCAGCTCGTTCCTCTCCGACTCCAGAGCCTGCTTACTCTTCTCCACCGACACCTTATTCTGAGGGAAACACACCACGCATTGTGATCATCATGATGGGGTGTGTGTTTATGTGTTTATTTGTGTTTAGTTGTGTGTGTTTGAGTATCTATTTATGTGTTTATTTGTGTTTAGTTGTGTGTGTTTGAGTATCTATTTGTGTGTTTATTTGTGTTTAGTTGTGTGTGTTTGAGTATCTATTTGTGTGTTTATTTGTGTGTGATTGTCTATTTGTGTGTGATTGTGCGTTTATTTGAGTTTGTTTAGTTGTGTGTAAATGTCTTTTTGCGCGTTTATGTGTCTATTTGTGTGTTTAGTTGTGTGTAAATGTCTTTTTGCGCGTTTATGTGTCTATTTGTGTGTTTAGTTGTGTATGTGAGTTTATTTTTGTGTGATTGTGTGTTTATTAGTGTGTGTTTGTATATTTGTGTTTGTGTGTGTGTTTATTTGTGTGTTTAGTTGTGTGTGATTGTCTATTTGTGTGTGTTTGTATATTTGTGCATGTATGTGTGTTTATTTGTGTGTGATTGTGTGTTTATTAGTGTGCGTTTGTATATTTGTGTGTGTGCGTGTTTATTTGTGTTTAGTTGTGTGTGATTGTCTATTTGTGTGTCTATTTGTGTGCTTAGTTGTGTATGATTGTCTATTTGTGTGTGTGTGTGTGTTTATTTGTGTGTTTAGTTGTGTATGATTGTCTAATTGTGTGTGTGTGTGTGTGTGTGCGTGTGATTGTCTATTTGTGCATGTTTGCGTATCTGTTTGTGTGTTTAGTTGTGTGTGATTGTCTAATTGTGTGTGTGTGTGTGCGTGTGATTGTCTATTTGTGTGTGATTGTGTGTTTGTTAGAGTGTGTTTGTGTGTTTATTTGTGTGTGATTGTGTGTTTATTTGTGTGTGATTGTGTGTTTATTAGTGTGTGTTGTATATTTGTGTGTGATTGCGTGCTTATTAGTTTGTGTTTGTGTGTTTATTTGTGTGATTGTGTTTGTATATTTGTGTGTAATTGTGGGTTTGTGTGTCTATTTGTGTGTTTAGTTTTGTGTGATTGTGTGTTCATTTGTGTGTGATTGTGTTTATTTGTGTGTGATTGTGTGTTTGTATATTTGTGTGTGACTGTATGTTTATTAGTGTGCATTTGTGCGTTTATTAGTGTGTGTTTGTCTATTTGCATGTGATTGTGTGTTTATGAGAGTGTGTTTGTGTGTTTATTTGTGTGTGATTGTGTGTTTATTATTGTGTGATTGTGTTTATTTATATGTGTTTGTCTATTTATGTGTTCATTTGTGTGTGTTTATTTGTGTGTTTGTGGGTTTATTTGTGCATTTATTTGTGTGTTTGTCTGTGTGATTATTTGTGTGTGTGTGTGTGTATGTCTTACCCGTTTGACC
Source organism: Danio rerio (assembly GCF_052040795.2). Lineage (NCBI taxonomy): Eukaryota > Metazoa > Chordata > Actinopteri > Cypriniformes > Danionidae > Danio > Danio rerio. The sequence goes on from NC_141023.1 coordinate 4,163,794, forward strand.
TGCTCCAGCTGCTCGTTGAGCTCATCGAAGGCCTGGCTGTGCTTCTGTCTGATCTCCGCCATCACCTGCTCGTGAACTTTAGCATCTTCCTCCAGAGCCTTCTTCAGCTGCGCCACTTCAGTCTCGCGCTTCGTCCTGCAGCAATACACACATCCAGACAACAACAAACTTTAACTCTGTAAAATATTATTATTATTATAGTAGCTCTATTTAGTTACACGTAGAGAGCTGTGGAGTTGAGTGTGTGTGTGTGTGTATACCTGAGCTCCTGCTGTGCGGCTGTAGAGTCGAGTGTGTCCTCCAGCTCAGTCTTCAGCGCCTCCAGCTCCTCCCCCAGGTCTCTGCGGTGTTTCTCGGCTTTGGTTCGAGCCGCTCTCTCCAGCTCCAGATCCTCCTGCAGTTCACTGAGCTGAGACTCCAGCTCGCGGATCTTCTTCTGGGCCAGATTCTTCTGCGCCGCCTCCTCCTCAATCCTGCAACACAAACTGCTGTTTAAAAACTAGACTAGAGCTCCATCTGCTATAAAAACTAGCCTAGAGCGCCATCTGCTATAAAAACTAGACTAGAGCTCCATCTGCTATAAAAACTAGCCTAGAGCGCCATCTGCTATAAAAACTAGCCTAGAGCGCCATCTGCTATAAAAACTAGACTACAGCTCCATCTGCTATAAAAACTAGCCTAGACCGCCATCTGCTATAAAAACTAGCCTAGAGCGCCATCTGCTATAAAAAACTAGACTAGAGCTCCATCTGCTATAAAAACTAGCCTAGACCGCCATCTGCTATAAAAACTAGCCTAGAGCGCCATCTGCGATTAAAACTAGCCTAGAGCGCCATCTGTTATTAAACTAGCCTAGAGCGCCGTCTGCTATAAAAACTAGCCTAGAGCGCCATCTGCGATTAAAACTAGCCTAGAGCGCCATCTGCTATAAAAACTAGCCTAGAGCGCCATCTGCGATAAAAACTAGCTTAGAGCGCCATCTGTTATTAAACTAGCCTAGAGCGCCGTCTGCTATAAAAACTAGCCTAGAGCACCATCTGCGATTAAAACTAGCCTAGAGCACCATCTGCTATAAAAACAAGCCTAGAGCACCATTTGCTATAAAAACTAGCCTAGAGCGCCCTTTGTGATAAAAACTAGCCTAGAGCGCCATCTGCTATAAAAACTAGAATAGAGCACCGTCTGCTATAAAAACTGGCCTAGAGCGCCCTTTGTGATAAAAACTAGCCTAGAGCGCCAACTGCTACAAAAACTAGAATAGAGCACCGTCTGCTATAAAAACTGGCCTAGAGCGCCATCTACTATAAAAACTGGCCTAGAGCACCATCTGCGATAAAAACTGGCCTAGAGCGCCATCTGCTATAAAAACTGGCCTAGAGCACCATCTGCTATAAAAACTAGCCTAGAGCGCCCTTTGTGATAAAAACTAGCCTAGAGTGCCATCTGCGATAAAAACTAGCCTAGAGCACCATCAGCTATAAAAACTAGCCTAGAGCGCCATCTGCAATAAAAACTAGCTTAGAGCGCCATCTGCTATAAAAACTAGCCTAGAGCGCCATCTGCTATAAAAACTAGCCTAGAGCAATGCCTACTGTTAAACACTAGCCTAGAGCGCCATCTGCTATTAAAACTAGCCTAGAGTGCCGTCTGCTTTTAAAACTAGCATAGCGCACCATCTGCTATACAAACTAGCCTAGAGCGACATCTGTTATAAAATCTAGCCTAGAGCACAGTCTACTGTTAAACACTAGCCTAAAGCGCTATCTGCTATTAAAACTAGCCTAGAGTGCTGTCTGCTTTTAAAACTAACCTAGAACGCTGTCTGCTACTAAAACTAGCCTAGAGCTTAATTTGCTATTAAACTAGCCTAAAGCGCCATCTGTGATAAAAACTAGCCTAGAGCGCCATCTGTTATTAAAACTAGCCTAGAGCACCATCTGCTATAAAAACTAGCCTAGAAAACCATCTGCTGTAAAATTAGCCTAGAGCGCCATCTGCTGTTAAAATTAGCCTAGAGCGCCATCTGCTATTAAAACTAGCCTAGAGCGCCGTCTGTGGTAAAACTAGCCTAGATCATCGTCTGCTACTAAAACTAGCTTAGAGCGCCGTCTGTGGTAAAACTAGCCTAGATCATCGTCTGCTACTAAAACTAGCCTAGAGCTTCCTCTGCTATTCATACCAGCCTAGAGCACCATCTGCTATTAAATACTAGCCTAGAGCATCATGTACTGTTAAAAACTAGCCTGAAGAGCCAACTACTGTTAAAAACTAGCCTAGAGCGCCGTCTACTGTTAAAACAAATTACATCTACTGTCAAAAAACTAGTACAGAGCGCCTTCTACTGTTAAAAATCGACATCTACTGTTAAAAACTATGTTCAAAAATCAATTTCAGAGAGAATAGCAATATATTTATAATCGCTAAGAATAATTACACTTCATAAGTAATCTAGCGTGTGGCGCGTATGTGTGGTAGATTGTGTGTTGTGACCTGGCGAGTGCCTCCTGCAGCTCCTCCTCCTTCTTGGCGAGCTGCGCTTTGAGTTCTGCGATCTGCGCCTGGAGCTCTGCGATCTGGTCGTGCAGCTCCGTCGAGTCTCCCTCCAGCTTTCTGCGGTTCTTCTCCAGCTCCTGGCGCTGCTTCTCCTCGCGCCGCAGACGGTCTGGAGGAGAACATGACACATTTAAAATATAGTCACTTTACACATTAATTACATATTGCAGAAAACTATCAATATTCAAACATCACATTTAAATGTAAGCAGAACATCGTCTAATAGAGCCCAGTGGATATAAATTTAAGGAAATACTCTATGTAGAGAGACTCGCAATGAACTGAAAACTTTAAAATGTGTAAGCATCTGCTAATGAATGTAATGTTGAAAGTGAAAGTGGAGCTCTCACCCTCCAGGTCGGTGATCATGGCCTCGTGTTTGTTCTTCAGTTTCTGCAGACTCTTGGACTTCTCCTCCTCCTCCGCCAGGTTTGTGGTGAACTCTGCGATCCGCTCCTCCATGAGCTTCTTCTCCTGCAAGACAAGCACACAGTCAGCTTCCACACAAACCCACATCAGAAAAACTTATAGTCATTAATAGACACTTATTAACTGTGTGTTTTAAACCATACCATAGTTATACTGTATTTATCAAAGTATTTAAACCACTTTGTTAATGAATGCTCCAGGATACCGTAGTATTAGCTACAGTAAACAAAAACTGTGATAAATACTGTAGGATACTTTAGTTTTACAACAGTAAACTGTGGTGTGTGCTCTACAACTGTAGAAATAGAAAAGCATGTTTATATTACTGTAGTTCTTGTGTTACCATAGCAACTGTAGAATCACAACAGATTATGTACTTTGGTTGTTGTGGTACCATAGCAACTACAGAATGTCCACAACAGGTTAATTACTTTGGTTGTTGTGTTACCATGGTAACTACAGAATCATCACAACAGGCTAATTACTTTGGTTGTTGTGTTACCATAGCAACTACAGAATGACCACAAGAGGTTAATTACTTTGGTTGTGTTACCATAGCAACAACAGAATCACCACAACAAGTTAATTACTTTGGTTGTTGTGTTACCATAGCAACTACAGAATCACTACAACAGGTTAATTACTTTGGTTTTAGTGTTATCATAGCAACTATAGAATCACCACAACAGATTAATAACTTTGGTTGTTGTGTTACCATGGCAACTACAGAATCACCACAACAGGTTAATTACTTTGGTTGTTGTGTTACCATAGCAACTATAGAATCACCAAAACAGGTTAATTACTTTGGTTGTTGTGTTACCATAGCAACTATAGAATCACCAAAACAGGTTAATTACTTTGGTTGTTGTGTTACCATAGCAACTATAGAATCACCAAAACAGATTAAAAACTTTGGTTGTCGTGTTACCATGGCAACTACAGAATCACCACAGCAGATTAATTGCTTTGGTTGTGTTACCATGGCAACTACAGAATCACCAAAACAGAGGAATTACTTTGTTGTGTTACCAAGGCAACTACACAATCACCACAACATGTTAATTACTTTGGTTGTTACCATGGCAACTACAGAATCACCAAAACAGATTCATTACTTTGGTTGTTGTGTTACCATGGCAACTATAGAATCACCACAACAGATTAATTACTTTGGTTGTTGTGTTACCATAGCAACTATTTAATCAACACAACAGATTAATACCTTTGGTTGTTGTGTTACCATAGCAACTATATAACCACCACAACAGATTAATACCTTTGGTTGTTGCGTTACCATAGCAACTATAGAATCACCGCAGCATGTTAATAACTTAAATAATTTACTAGAATAAGGATTAAAAGCATTTGTTGCAAAACCAAATAAATTTTCTTTTAAATCGATAACAAATATTGCAAAATGACGATGTTCCCTTTGTTGAAGTTCGACTAAACATAACTTTATTTTTTAAATTCACTAACAAAACCAAAAACACCTCATGTCAGTGTAATTTGTTACATGCAGCAAACTGTTTTTAATTGAAATATTTCGTTATATATAAGGTTAATTTTTGCTAAATGGACACGTTTCCATTAGATTTATTTAGCATTTTTCCTTCAGCACAATTTTATGCGTGTCAGTGCACAGACCTTGGAGAGTTTGTTGTTCTGGTCGTCCAGCACCATCACCTCCTCCTCCGTCTTCTTTAGTTTGGCCTCCATCGTGACTTTCTCCAGCTGCAGCTTCTGTCGAGCCGCTTCCTCCTCGTCCAGCTGCTGCTCAAGATCCTATTGGACAAAAAACACAAGTAATTTCCTACTCAAGCAATCACAGTGCATAACTCAGCCAATTACAGCTTATTACTCAGCCATTCACCCAATCACAGCTCATCACTCAGTTAAAGTGAATCACTCAGCCAATCCCAGCGCATCACTCAACCATTCAGCCAATCACAGCGCATAAGTGATCCCCCTAGCCAATCAGAGGAGGTGGTTACCGCGATGTTCTGCTGCATCTTCTTCTTCTCAGCCTGCAGGTGGTTTGCCCTCTCCTCCTCTTCCTCCACTCGGGCCTCCAGGTCGTGCAGGATCTCCTCCAGCTCCTGCTTCTTGGCCACCAGCCGGTTCCTCATCTCATCAGCCTCTGCACACAGATCCATCTCAGCCTGCAGCTGCTCCTGCAGAGCCATCTTCTCTGCGTTCAGCTGAAATCAACAACATTCACACACTCATACGGTCACATCACACTGGGGGAATAGGAGTACAGTACTGGTCAGACTCTCTCACCTGCTGCTGCTTGACCTCCATCTCCACCAGCTGCTGCTCCGCCACCTGCTGCTTCTCCCGCACTTTACTCAGCTCCTCCTCTTTGGCCTGCATTTCCTCTTCCTGTCGGCTGACCTGCAGCAGCGGCTTCACCTGAAACACACACACAGGCGGCATCAGTACCGAACACACACACACAGCACAGTCATCTGACAGTGTGTGAGTGTGTATACCTTAGTGAAGAGTCTCCACCACTGCCAGTTCCTGAGCTTCAGGTAAGCAGCACAGTTCCTCTGGATCACACGCATGGCTGTCAGCTGCTGCTGTCTCTTAGCGAATGCTCTGCAGGACACACACACACACACATGAGATGCATACTTCAGTTTCTCATCAAATCTTTCGACCAATCAAATGCTCTCTAGTGTCTGACATGCCCCGCCCCCTTCCTCTCATTGGCTGTTCATTTGATGTGCTTAAGCTCAACCCCTCTCACTTGCAGAGCGGTGATAAAAACAAAATGCTATAGGCTGTTCTTTAAAGGGGAGGAGCTACTTTATGCCCCGCCCTCTCTTCATGTTTCAGTTGAAATGCTCTAAAAAGCAAAATGCTATAGGCTGTTTCTTAAAAATAGGAGGAGCTACTTTATGCCGACCCTCTCAATGTTTTAGGTGAAATTATCTAAAAAAAAACTAAATGCTATAGGCAGTTTTTTAAAGGGGAGGAGCCACTCTATGCCACACCCTCTCCATGTTTCAGGGGAAATTACTGTACCTAAAAAAACTAAATGCTATAGGCTGTTTTTTGAAGGGGAGGAGCTACTCTATGCCCCGCCCTCTCTTCATGTTTCAGTTGAAAAGACTTAAAGAAACAAAATGCATAGGCCGTTTAAAAAAGGGGGAGGAGCTACTCTATGCCCCACCCTCTCTTCATGTTTCAGTTGAAAAAGCCTAAAGAAAAAAATGCTATAGGCTGTTTAAAAAAGGGGAGGAGCTACTCTATGCCCCACCCTCTCATCATGTTTCAGTTGAAAAAGCCTAAAGAAAAAAATGCTATAGGCTGTTTAAAAAAGGGGAGGAGCTACTCTATGCCCCACCCTCTCATCATGTTTCAGTTGAAAAAGCCTAAAGAAACAAATGCTATAGGCTGTTTAAAAAAAGGGGAGGAGCTACTCTATGCCCCACCCTCTCTTCATGTTTCAGTTGAAATGACTTAAAGAAACAAAATGCTATAGGCTGTTTTAAAAAGGGGGAGGAGCTACTCTATGCCCCACCCTCTCTTCATGTTTCAGTTGAAAAAGCCTAAAGAAACAAAATGCTATAGGCTGTTTAAAAAAGGGGGAGGAGCTACTCTATGCCCCACCCTCTCTTCATGTTTCAGTTGAAAAGACCTAAAGAAACAAATGCTATAGGCTGTTTAAAAAAGGGGGAGGAGCTACTCTATGCCCCACCCTCTCTTCATGTTTCAGTTGAAAAGACCTAAAGAAACAAATGCTATAGGCTGTTTAAAAAAGGGGAGGAGCTACTCTATGCCCCACCCTCTCTTCATGTTTCAGTTGAAAAGACCTAAAGAAACAAAATGCTATAGGCTGTTTAAAAAAGGGGAGGAGCTACTCTATGCCCCACCCTCTCTTCATGTTTCAGTTGAAATGACTTAAAGAAACAAAATGCTATAGGCTGTTTAAAAAAGGGGGAGGAGCTACTCTATGCCCCACCCTCTCTTCATGTTTCAGTTGAAATGACTTAAAGAAACAAATGCTATAGGCTGTTTTAAAAAGGGGAAGAGCTACTCTACGCCCCGCCCTCTCTTTATGTTTTAGTTTACTTTAGGTTCATTGAATAGTGCATTTTTAAAGCCTTAAATAATGGAAAAGCGATTAAGGGCTTTTTTTAAGAGCCGTCAAAACAATTCAGTTCAATTGAATTCACTGTCTACCAGTAAACTCCAGCAAAACTCACTTGCGGGCGACGTATCCCCGGCACCAGGCCTGGAAGTTGATGATGACGTCAGTGATCTTCATGTCCCGCTCCTCCTCCAGGTGGGCCAGAACTCCGGCGCGGAAAAACACTTTACTCTGACCGATGCGGTACAGGTTAGGGTCCAGCTCAAGAGCTCGGATCTGACACGCAACAAACACAGACACACATTAGAAACGACACCAATACAACAATAAAATGACTAAATTACTCAACAGAAAAAAATAAATGAATTTAAAACACACTAATTTAACATATTAGTAACTACTTTTAGGTTTATTAGCAACACTGAAGAAGCACTAGTGATGATAATAATAGTCATTTTGCAGTTTTATTAGAGAAGCACCAAAGGGAAAATCAGCCCCAAACCAAACATTCTGAATGCACTTGGCTCAAAAACGTAATTATTTATTATTTTCGAGTAACATAACTTTTATTAGTGTTGCTGTTACAACACAGTAGTGCTATTGCAGACAGAAGGAGCAAGTATACTAGAAATAGAAATGTCCAGTCAGGCATGTTGTTTGATGTGCAGTTCATACCAAGATTAATAAAGGGACTAAGTCGAAAAGAAAATAAATGAATGAATTTCAGTGTCAAGAAATGCTTCTAAATCATTACATTTACACACATTTCAACTTTGTGTGGTGTGGCGTTATTTAGTCGACTCTGATTTTGTGTGATTTTGTCTTTCTGGTGTTTCCTGCGGTCAATGGAGCAGTCCGGCGAAATGACAAAGAAAGCTAATCCTAATTGGTCCTCGTGCATTGTGCATGTGATTGGCTTACAGATAGTACCTTATAGAGCCAAGCTAGAGTTCAACTTTGTAGATACACCTTTTTTGTTTTTTAAATAAAAAGCCTTAAAATGTAAACAACGTATAAAAAAACATCCCATAATGTAAATAAGTTGCCATTTACAAAGAATATGTGAATAACTCAATTTTGACAAAAATGTCAGATAGTACCTTATAATTCTAAAGCAGGGGTCTCAAACTCGCGGCCCGCGGGCCATTTGCGGCCCTCAGTGCAATATTTTGTGGCCCACGCCGACCGCTGTACACTGACAGAATCAGCGGAGCGGGGAGAGAGAGCGCTCCCCGCTCCGCTGATTCTATCCGTACACATCGGTCACTGGCATTCCCCGCCCGCCGTGTAAACAAAGGAGCAGGGATGCCGGTGACGTCACCCCGCACCCCGCCCCTTTGTTAGACGCTGTGACGGGCGGGAAGTGTTAGGAGGGAACTCGCGCCGGCCAGAACCAAGGTAAGCTGTTCCCGCCCCTACCTGCCACTTAGCTACCTATCTGCAGTCTGCCACCTACCTAGCTACAGCCTGCATCTTATATATATTATAGGTAGATACAGACTGGTACAGACTGATGTGACTGGAGTGGGGTGGGGGTGTTTTATTTATACATATATACGCCTTTTTTTTAGGTGAGGGAATGGAAGTTTGGAGTGAGTTCCCCCACTTTTTTCCCTAGGACTTTAATAAGTCAAAGTACAGGTCTAGACTTAATGATGATCATCTTCAAGCCATACTGAGGGTCTCAACTGCTTCCGCTCTAAAGCCAAATGTGGTTCAGATTTGTGAGAAGAAGCTCTGTCAAGTCTCTGGCAGCAAGGAGTAGGCAAAAGATGCCATGTTCAGAAGAACTGTTCATAATCTTCACTCAATGTTCTATTAATGTTCAGGACACTTCATGTTCAGAAGAAATAATTAAAACTGTTAATAATGACATTTGAGGACTTTTTTTTTTGTGAAATCCCTTATGCGGCCCAGCCTCACCCAGACTTTGCCTCCTGTGGCCCCCAGGTAAATTGAGTTTGAGACCCCTGCTCTAAGGTGAAGATGTGCAGACCGATTTTGCCTATTTGTTTTAGATTTGATCAACTCCCTGCAGTTCCCTTATGATCCACCAGGGCATATCCAAATGACATCTAATGATTTTATTTATATTGTTTAAACATAAAACTGCTCTCACCATCAGCATACAGGCCTGTTTGCCATCCATGAATCCTTTGGGAATGGAGTTTGGCGTGAGGATCTCATACCTGAGCGAAAAACACAAACCACCAATAAACATTACACCTTCCATATCCAGTTGAAGTCAGAATTATTAGCACTCCTGTATATTTGCCATGATGACAGCACATAATATTTGACTCGATATTCTTCAAGACACTAGTATTCAGCTTAAAGTGACATTTAAAGGCTTAACTAGGTTAATTAGGGTTAATTAAGGTAATTAGGCAAGTCATTGTTATATATAATTATAAATATTGCTTAATGTGGCTAATAATATTGACTTAAAAATGGGTTTAAAAATATTTTTAACTGCTTTTATTCTAGCCGAAATAAAACAAACAAGAGTTTCTCCAGAAGACAAAAATATTAGAGGAAAAACTGTGATAATTTACTGAATCTGTTCAACATCATGTGGGAAATATGTAAATAAGAGCTAATAACATATTTATCATAATTCTGACTTCAAACGTATAACTTCGAGTTCAAACAGAGCCACTGAGAGAATATATAATGTTAGATTTAAAGGTATCTCTCATTAAAAGTGAGTGCTACCTCTGTCTGAACTCCTGGAAGACGATGCGGTTGGGGAATCCCTGTCGGCAGATGCGGATGCCCTCCAGCACACCGTTACACCGCAGCTGATCCAGGACCAGGTGAGGATCCAACTTACCCGCCTGACACACACACAGACATTTACATTGCTCAGTTACTGCATGCACAGTTTTAACTGCAGATGTTTTTGTGCATGATGTTAATTTCGTCATCAGTCAGTGAACAGGAGAGTACAACAAATGATGTTTGTATAGACACTAGGGTTGTCACCATACTGGAATTTGGTACCAATCGATAGTAAAATTTTAAAAACGTCCATTTCCAGCTAACATTTGAGCACTGTTATGGACATTATTTTATTCTAAAAGTTTGTCGTCAATTGATATGGACATTATTTTATTCGAAAAGTTTTTCGTCAATTGATATGGACACTATTTTTATTTAAAAAGTTTGTCGTCAATTGATATGGACATTATTTTATTCGAAAAGTTTTTCGTCAATTGATATGGACATTATTTTATTCGAAAAGTCTTTTGTCAATTGATATGGACACTATTTTTATTTAAAAAGTTTTTCGTCAATTGATATGGACATTATTTTATTCTAAAAGTTTGTCGTCAATTGATATGGACATTATTTTATTCGAAAAGTTTTTTGTCAATTGATATGGACACTATTTTTATTTAAAAAGTTTGTCGTCAATTGATATGGACATTATTTTATTCTAAAAGTTTGTCGTCAATTGATATGGACATTATTTTATTCTAAAAGTTTTTCGTCAATTGATATGGACATTATTTTATTCTAAAAGTTTGTCGTCAATTGATATGGACACTATTTTTATTCTAAAAGTTTGTCGTCAATTGATATGGACACTATTTTTATTTAAAAAGTTTGTCGTCAATTGATATGGACATTATTTTATTCTAAAAGTTTGTCGTCAATTGATATGGACACTATTTTTATTCTAAAAGTTTGTCGTCAATTGATATGGACACTATTTTTATTTAAAAAGTTTGTCGTCAATTGATATGGACATTATTTTATTCTAAAAGTTTGTCGTCAATTGATATGGACATTATTTTATTCTAAAAGTTTGTCGTCAATTGATATGGACATTATTTTATTCTAAAAGTTTGTCGTCAATTGATATGGACATTATTTTTATTTAAAAAGTTTTTTGTCAATTGATATGGACATTATTTTATTCTAAAAGTTTGTCGTCAATTGATATGGACATTATTTTATTCTAAAAGTTTTTCGTCAATTGATTTGGACAATATTTTTATTTAAAAAGTTTGTCATTAATTTGATATGGACATTATTTTTGTTTTAAGTTCGTCGTCAATTGATATGGACATTATTTTTATACTAAGTTTGTTGTCAATTTTTAAGGACTTTATTTTTATTCTAAAAGCTTGTCGTCAATTTCATATGAACATGGATATGGATCATTTAATTCTGAGTGCAAACTAAGTACAGTTGTTATGATTCCAATTGTTTATGATGTGGATGCTCATAATGTTATTATCATTATAGCTATTTCGTTAATTATTGGCCTTGCTGTGAATGCTAATATAGTCAAAATCCATCATTACAGAATATCAAATAGTTTTTAATATTAGCCCATTGATTGTAACATTCTTAACACTACAACTACTGAGGCGCTATTTTGACCATTTTTAATATTTGCAATTTTAATAAGTTTGTAGAAATAAAACAGGCGTATCTATAACTCGCCTGGCTTTTACTAAATGTGTGTATATTTCCTTATAGCATTGTTATTTCATTATAATTACATGTCGTTCAGTGTCTGCTACTTTTACTTTAAATTTTGCATGACTTTAAGTATAATTTATGCATGCCTCTGTTGCCTAGCAACTTCCTGATATGAAAAACCACAACTTTCTATTGGCAAATTAGCAAAAACTTTATTTTAGAGGTGTCTTTCAGCATATATAGAGTGCCGCAATGAAAAATTAAAGAGTCACAGACATCCATGTGTGTGGTCTAATGTAGCCCAACCTCACAGTTATAGGCTGCATTACCAAAAAGATCATATTTTTATGGTGATGACTTTATTAAATATGATGACAGACATTCAAAGCTTAATTTTAATATCTCAGTTGAAGCTTTGAATGTAAATATGACGTGACAATACGTCGTCTTATATGAGAAGTGGTCAGAATGATTGTAGTTGGTTCCAGTGTTAAAGTGAAAGTTAGTATCTCACAGCTTGTTTTAGCGGTGTGTATGTTTTTACTGTAATAATGCCGAGGACATGTCTGTACCTTCTTCTCGTGGTTGGGAATGATGCAGCGGACAAAGTTTGGGTTGGTGTTTCTGAGCGTGGCCATGAGTTTGGAGAGCTGCTCTTTATAAAGCTGCCCGACCGTCCGGAACATTCCCTTACGGGTCTTAAAGGCTCCCGGCAGCTCCGACATCCCAGCAACTTTATCCAGACCCACGATGCGGTCCACTGAGACGCACACACACACACAAACACACATGTACAGTTACTGTGATGTAGACACTTGATCTCAGTGCGCATGCAGTCTGGTCATGAGGCGAACGCTTCCCACAATTCAGTGGGGCAAACACAATTCAGCACTAGTGACAAATCACAGACACACACACACACACACACACACATATGATGCTGGTGAAGAGTGGAGGAGAAAACACACACGGGGAGATGATCCAACTCAATGCAGTGCAGGTGAGACGGACGTGTGTGTGATCATGTGTGTAATATGTGTGTGTGAGGTCCAAAATAAACACCTTCCTCATGAAAACACAAGCTGAACTGAATGACAGATCTCATATCACTTACGAGTGATTCATTCTGCTTGTGCTTCATAAATGAGGCTCAATGCGCACAAAATAAATATCATACACTTTTGAGAATATCACTGATTTCCTCAGTTGGCCAGAATGTTTTTAATTGAGTCAATTTAAACTAAAGTTAAACCCTTGAAAGTATAAACTTATATATTTAATAAACCTTAAAAAAATAAATTTAAAAAGGACAACCTAAGAATTGAGTACACATTTATAAACAAATATATATATACACAGTTAGGTCCATAAATATTTGGACATCGACACAATTCTTTCGTTTTTGGCTCTATTAACCAACACAATGGATTTGAAGCGAACACGATGTGCTTCACCTGCAGACTGTCAGCTTTAATGTGAGGGTGTTTACATGCAAATCAGGTGAACGCTGTAGGAATTACAACAGTTTGCATATTTGCCTCCCACTTGTTAAGGGGCCAACAGTAATTGGACAATTGGCTTCTCAGCTGTTGCATGACCAGGTGTGTGTTATTTCCTCATCATCCCAATTCCGATGAGCAGATAAAAGGGTCAGAGTTCATTTCAAGTGTGCTGTTTACATTTGGAATCTGTTAGTCAACTCTCAAGATGAGTTTCAAAGAGCTGTCACGGTCAGTCAAGCAAGCCGGTGAAGCCCAGTTGTCGATTCATTTATTTGTTTAGTTAATATTATAATTACATTTGTATTTTGTTTATTGTATGGCGGATGTTTTGTTTCTGAATTTGCATTAATGTTTGATTTAAAAGCTCTACCTGCTGTGTTGTGACGGAAGTGGTGGCCAGGAAGAGATCTCCCGGAAGGTATATAAAGGGGGCGGAAGAGCATTGTGAGAGGATGTCAGGATGAAAGTTGGTGTGAGAGAGAGAATTCACTTCAATAGTAGTTGAAAAGAGAACTGAAGAGAGATTTATACGTCTATGATTGTGAGGATAGCAATTTCCTCTATTGGATATCGTCTGACTATTTTTGACATTGTTCACTAAGTGAAGTTTCACAACCTAATTTTGAGAGGAGCATGTGATATGATTAACTGCAGCTGGTCACCCATCTACAATCATTAGTTAGCCAATCAGACTAATCCAAACTCATAAGTAGCCCAGCTAGAACTACTTCCTTATCTTCGTTTTCTGAAGAAACCCCCCTCCCATCCACCCCTTCTCCTCCTTTACCACGGGGAGTTCTCGAGAACCAACTGATCTCATACTCCCCTTACATCCTCTATTGACTAGGCGGGAGCCCTGACCTCAACTATCTCCGAGCTCAGAGTTCTCTCCTGGGACAGCATGCCAAACCTGCTAACAGTTGTCAAACAATATCCAAGTGTAAACTGTTGAAATACAGTGTTAGCTGCAAAGGCGGAGATCTCTGCGAATTATTATCGTCCTATACATCAACAAAACTAAACATTTCAGATAGCGCCCTGAGAAACTAGGATACCTTAGTGGCTTATCTGGCAGTGTTGGACACGACAGCACACTGCGGACTCCCCGCTATTCCCTCCTGAACTGTACTAGCTCTGATGTGTTCCCAGGGCTATGGTAAGAGTAAAATTTTATTTATTTTTAGGGTGTTTTAATGCCACTACGAATGCCGAAACAGGCCTGCAATGAGGTTTAGCTATTTTTCCATTAATTTTACATGGACTATTTTTGGTCTTTTCTAAACGAACTGTTGATATTGCTGTTTATTTGAGTTTGGGAAAAAAAGGAAAACGTAAAGCTTTATTTTTAACAAACCTTTATTTCTTTTATTTGTATATCTTGGTTTAATTGTATTTAGGTAAATTTGGAAGTGTAATTTTGTACCAGATTGGGTGTTTACTATTTATATTAATTGGTATCAGGTTATGGGTTACTTCTTGGGGTAAAATTACAAATTAGAGCGATCTAATTTATAACAATTAAGGGCACTTCCATCGCCCTTAATATGGAAAGTCATTTCCATAGGGAAAGGGTGCTACACCCTCATTAGGCTGCAAAAACAAAACAAACCCATCAGAGAGAGAGCACAAACATCAGGCATGGCCAAAACAACGATGTGGAACATTCGTAAAAAGAGAGAACACACCAGTTCGTGCTCAAGCTCAGCAACACCAAAAGACCCGGAAGACCACAGAAAACACCTGTGGTGGATGTCTGGTGATGTCCATGCGTTCCAGACTTTAGGCTGTAATTGACTGCAAATGATTTGCAACCAAGTTATAAAAAAAGTGAAAGTTTGATTTACGATTACTATTCTGTTTATTCACTTTTGGTCCCTTAACAAGTGGGAGGCAAATATGCAAACTGTAGTAATTCCTACAGCGTTCACCTGATTTGGATGTAAACACCCTCAAATTAAAGTCTGCAGTTAAAGCACATCTCGTTTCATTTCAAATCCATTGTGTCTGTGTATACATCCAAACATGATAGAATTGTGTCGATGTCCAAATATTTATGGACCTAACTGTGTATAAACAAACATATGAAAAATTATAAAACATTGACGACACTAATTTAACAAGTCTATCCTAAAAAAATAAATAAAAACAAAAAACTAACATGCATCATTAGATAAATATTAATAGGGATATATATATATATATATATATATATATATATATATATATATATATATATATATATATATATATATATATATATATATAAAAAATATGAATCGTAAACATAACATAAATTAGTCACTAAATTTATAAGGAAAAAAAATAATAAAAGCTTAAAAATAATAATAATAATTAGGTGGAAAAATACAACGATTTTAAAGCATTTACTAATAAACAATGTTTTCTTAAAAATATATATATCAATAAATAGATAATAAACATTTTAGCGTAGTCTGCATACAATGTGGAAAATATAAACAAGTGTAAAACTGTTAAATATGATTAATTTGAGTCAAATATTTCTATTTTAAATGGACCAAAAAGTATGTAGTATGATAACTATAAAACAAAACACTAAATTCAACAGTAACTAGATAACACTACATTCCCCAAGACATAAATTAGATTTCATAAACACTTTACGGTGAGTTTTGCGCTGTGTGAATTTTGGACCGGTGTGAGTGTGTGTGTGTGTAACTGCATACTGTGGTCATGTTTCACTGGTGAGAACAGAACCAAACCCATGCAGTTTATACCCATTTCTGTAGTACCACAGATGGACAGCGGGGGCGCCAAAGCACACTATATCACACAGAGAGGAGAAACAGCAGAAAAATCAGAGAAATACACCTCAGATACGCACACTCTCCCACACACACAGCTGATGGGATGGATGGAGTGGAGGGAAATAAACTAAAAGGGGAGAGAAAAACCGAAGACGTCACCTGGCTCTAAATGAAGGAAAGGAAAACGCTGATAGAAATAAGCTCTCTGACAGGTCTGGAGCTCTGAGAGAGATTCGGACAGACGGGACGGAGAGAATAAAGGCCCAGGAGGACACAAAACAAGGGACGCATGGAGGGATGGAGAATAAAAGAGGAGCGAACACCAACGACACGAGCAGAAGAGAACAAATCCGGTCAGTTTCCAGAGAGAGAGAAGAAAAAAAAGACGCCCAGAGTGTTGAAACATTAGAGGACTTCATGCAGGGCTGGACGACATCAGGTAAGACTAAAACATCGATTAACTGAAGATTTCGTTAAGTTAAATAGTTGCTTTTGACATAATTGGTGATGTGTGTGTGTTTATAGCACATGAAAAGAAAGGCGAGGATTTTTATGCTATGTAAAACGTTACTTCCTGTTTGAGGGGAAGTTATTGGCTGGGTCCGAAATCGCCTATTACTCAGTAGGTACTGCATTTGAATTTAAATTTACTACTTGACCATAAGAAAAGTCCGCTCTATACAGTATGAATGGAATTCGAACGCACTACATTTTGTCATCATTACGTTACCTAACCCGCGTCAGTTGCATCACTTCACTACCATTCACGAATTCTCTCATGGTGCATCGTGGGATAGTGTAGTGTACACTAGTGGTGTTTAAACTAGTAGGTCATCCGGGTACTTCTTGCATACTGCTTTTCGAATTTTGCGAATTCAGACATACTACTGGACTCGCATACTGTTTTTAGCATACTATATAGTATGGAAGTATGCGGTTTCTGATGCAGCCGTTGTTTTGGCTGAGACTGGTAAATGATGGTCGTGCAATAAAAGAGACTAGTTCAAAACTGTTGTTCTTAGTAACAGTTTCAACTTAATAATGAGTATTAAATTATTATTTTATTTTAAATTATTATCAGTGCTGTCAAACAATAAATCATGATACAAAATAGAAGTTTGTATTTACATATATACAAGCACGTAATCTCTCTCTCTCTCTCTCTCTCTCTATATATATATATATATATATATATATATATATATATATATATATTGTATAAACAGATAAAATACAAAAATGTTTAAAAATAAAATACACATATATTCATATTAAATTTAGATTTTAAATGCAAATAAACTCAAATTTGCTTATATATCTGAGGAAATGTTTATTATATATTCAAAACGTATATTTAATCCAGGTATAAATGTATTTTAATATATTTTTTTTAAATTTTCTCAAATATAAACAAATTTCAAAACAAAATTGAAAAAATGTTTATTTCAATTAAAAAGGTGTGTTTAATACAAAATAAGTTTAAATAAATAATATTTATTTATTTACTCAAATATATACATGTATTTGTGTATTTATACTGTATATTTATACATAATTTATACCAATAGCCTAGTGGTTAAGTGCGCCGACATATAGCACCAAAGTGGTCGCGGCGACCTAAGTTCGATTCCTGGCTCAAGGTCCTTTAAAGGCGACGCAGTGGCGAAGTAGGTAGTGCTGTCGCTTCACAGCAAGAAGGTCGTTGGTCTGAGCCTCGGCTCAGTTGGTGTTTCTGTGTGGAGTTTGCATGTTCTCCCTGCCTTCGTGTGGGTTTCCTCCGGGTGCTCCGGTTTCCCAACAGTCCAAACACATGCGGTACAGGTGAATTGGGTAAGCTAAATTGTCCGTAGTGTATGAGTGTGAATGAGTGTGTATCAATGTTTCCCAGAGATGGGTTGCAGCTGGAAGGGCATCCGCTGCGTTAAACATATCCTGGATAAGTTGGGTAAGTTCATTCCGCTGTGGCAACTCCAGATTAATAAAGGGAGAAAAGATAATAAATGAATGAAATTTATACATAATGAATATGCACAGTACACACTAATAAATATTATGAACATCCAACCTTTTATTTTGGATGCGATTAATAGTTTGAGAATACTAAATAAAAGTGTTTCATTCATTTATTGGTTAACTTGGCCCTCATAGTTGCAGGTCTGTGCTGTAAATATACTCAGCTATATAAGGCGAGATTGAATTTCTATACATTTTCTTTATTGATTCATTCATTTTCTTTTCGGCTTAGTCCCTTTATTAATCCGGGGTCGCCACAACGGAATGAACCGCCAATTTATCCAGCACACGTTTTACGCAGCGAATGCCCTTTCAGCTGCAACCCATCACTGTGCAACATCCATACACTCTTATTTACACACATACACTACAGCCAATTTAACCTACCCAATTCACCTGTACCGCATGTGTTTGGACTGTGGGGGAAACTGGAGCACCTGGAGGAAACCCACGTGACCTCAGGGAGAACATGCAAACTCCACATAGAAATGCCAACTGACCCAGCCGAGTCTTAAAGCAGCGACCTGCTTGCTGTAAGGCGAATGTTCTATCCACTGCACCACCGTGCTGCCCAGTATATTTTATTATATTACATCTTTTTATATATATATATATATATTAGGGATGTGCGGAGCAGCCGGTATTTGTATTTGTATTTGTATTTGTTGAGGGGGAAAAGTATTTGTATTTGTATTTGTATTTGTATTCGAGTAAAATTCAAAATGGCGCAGAAATATATAATTTTTCTATTACACTTCTAATTTACGTTATAGTGAAAGTATTGTTTAATTATACCCATTATATAAATTATAGATATGCACTATTGGCTGTTGTTTTTGAACATGTGATAAGAAATGTCATTGAAAAGAAAATAACATAGAAGCCATTATCTCATCCATGGTTAAACCAACAACTAATAAAATACCATTGTGAATATTATGAACCCCACCACCACCACTCTTGTTGAAGGACACTGAATAGACAGAATAAAAACAAATAATACTTCAAAAAACTGTTCTTCTTCTGAAAGAACTTTTTTCCAATGGACAGAATTCCAAAAATAAGCAAAATAAATCTAAATAAAACCCTGCCTGGGAGATCTGGCAGAACAAAAGTATTCTATATAATACTAAAAGATGCAGCCCTGCTATTATCATCTGCCAGCCACAAAAAAGACACAAAGTTTGTTTGTTTGTTTATTTAGAGATATCTGCAAATATTTTTCAATGGAAGTCAATGGAGGAATATGACTAGTCAGTCATAATATATTTGCAGATATTTCCAATCTGAATTATAATTATGACAAGTCAAAATATAATTAGAGATATCTCTAAATATATTTATGGATAGTCTCAACAAGGTTTAAATGCTAAAACGGCTTGCCATACGCACAGTGGCACAGTGGAGATTTCTCTAGTTATATCGTTTTAGTCGTTTGTTATGCAGTGACATGCAGTCAAATATTTCGCCAAACAGTCCTTAGGGATGCGGTGACACGCAGTCAGATATTTTACCGGACAGATCCGCAACTTTTGGCGCGCATAAACAATCATAAAGCTCTCGTGCTGCAGGAATGAGGAGGTCTGCTGAAGGCGCGCAGCTGTCGTGCAGTGAGGGGTTTGCGTCTTTAATAAACTACGGCAGTTTGCGATCACTGAACAGTAAGAATGATTAATAAATCCATATGAAACAGTCCCTTAACAGTCACGTCTCGCTTTCAGTTTCGGGCTTTGGCGCGTTTTGCACTGAGCGTGTCTCTCTCTCTCTCTCTCTCTCTCTCTCTCTCTCACACACTCACTCACTCACTCACTCACGCGGGCATGCACTGTGGTCTCATGAGGAAACGCTGCTTTTTGATATAGTGTTTTTCTTGCTCCCGAATACAAATAATTTTTCAAGTATTTGTTCGAATCAAGTATTCGTAAAAACACGCTATTCGTGCCTTTCCGAATACCGTATTCGGGTTCGGCTCCACCCTTAATATATATATATATGTATATGTATATATATATATATATATATATATATATATGTATATATATATATATATGTATATATATATATATATATATATATATATATATATATATATGTGTGTGTGTATATATATATATATATGTGTGTGTATATATATATATATATATATATATATATATATATATATATATATATAAAACCAACTTTATATATATATATATATAACCAAAGCACGGACTGCTCGAAATGAAGATGTCCTGTGAAAAATAAAAATCTGGTTTATCGTAAAATACACTAAAATTAAGACAATAACTAGCCGAAATATAAGTCAAAAATAACCAACACGTGAAAAAACGCTGACGATAATTGCTATGTGAAAAAAGTTGAAAATAATAACTCGCATGTGCTTTAAAAGGGTGTTTCAAATGTCTATAATTAAAAAAGTACATAATAACAACTGAAAATGATTGAATTTCGATGAGTTAGAGGTTGTAAATTAGGCTTTCAGTGAATCGTCCAGCCCTACGGTCACATCTACATCTGCTGCTGCTGTAATGTTGATCATGAAGCTGAAACTCACCGTCTTTCCACAGCTCAGACACAAATCTATCTGTGGACTGGTTGAGTAAAGTGGCCACGTTATCATTCAGCGGGTCCATGTTCTTCATCAGCCACTCATCTGCCTTATAGTCCACCTGACAAACACAGATACACACGTTTACAAGTGTCAAATGACATATGCAGTCTAACTATTAGTGCATTTAGAATCCAGACATCCATTTAGATATTGTTTTTACTAGTCCAGGACATCATCAAGATTCATTTGTTTCGTTTCTGCTTATATTTTAGTACCATTTACTAAACAATGGTGGATATAGAGGGATAATATGAGAAATGCTGAAGGCATCTGAATGAATTTAGCTTTAAAGAGCACAGGCACAGTGTGTGAATATATCCAGCCTCTAATAGTAAAAAATAATTAATTCTATTTCTTATAATCAGACTTGACAAAAACAGAACTGCAGAAACACTTTGATTGACATTTGCACTTTCTATGTGTCATTAGAGGGGGAAAGCCCCGCCCATCTCTCCCTCATTAGCATAAAGAGTGAGTGAGAAGCAGCCGTCTGTCCTTTAGCCATAAGAGTGTTTGAGCTGCTGAAGAGAATGTCAGCATAGACTAAGAGGATTATGAGGTTGTGATTTCATCAATTAGATGAAGAACAAACAAACAAACAGCGACAGGAGTCTCCACAGACTGACAGAAGCCTGAAGCACACACTGATGTTCACTGGCACTATGCTGACACACAGGCATTTGTAGCTCCGCCCTCTTTTGAAAACAGCTAATTTGAATTTAGAAAACATTATCTGTGTGATAATTTGAGGGCAATTATCACTCTCATCACCCTTATAATTTTAAGGGCGCTTTCACACCTACACTTTTGTTTCGGAACGTGTCTCGTTTGCCCAGTTAGCGCGGTTCGTTTGGCATATGTGAACAGGGCAATCGCGCTCTGTTCCGCGCCAAAGTAATCGCTCCGAGATCGCTTGAATGAGGTGGTCTCGGCTCGATTGAAACGAACCCTGGAGCGGTTCGATTGCAGTGAGAAAGCGATCTGATCCGAGCGCGGTTATATCACAGTGTTTTATGGATATGTAATTGGCTTACGGCTATATGAAGAGAGAATTATGAGTAGGGCAGGAAGTTTCGCGAGTCTACGGAAGCCCGCAAACGAGTGATGATCTCCCGGTAATCTCGCGTCTCCCTCCTGGTCTTCAAATAGGCATCGTCACGCACCCTTCTCACACCTCCCCACCGCGTCTATCCTCAGACACGTCGCGCGCGCACACCCTGTCAATCACCACCAAACCACCACCTCTCCTGACAGCTGAGCAGAACGCTGCAAAATAAACCCTGACACTCTGACCAATGTAAGGAGAGTTTACTCACACGTGACTTGTTTTAGCTCTTTTGGTCCGATTAGAAACTTTGCAGTGTGAAAGCGAATCGCTCCAAGAGCAAAGAGCAACAATGTAACAATTGTAATCTCTGTTTCGGAACAACTGAATCGATTCACAAGTGTGAAAGCACCCTAATTCTAGGGATATCAGAGACTTATTTTACATCTTGTTAGAATAGGCAGATTCCCTTTTAATGTATCTTAACCAGAAGAGCACAGTATTAACCTTTCCAGCATAGTGGATGATGCAGAAGTCAGCCTCGTCTTTCAGTTTCTTGGGTTTGTGGAATTTGGGATGCGTGCCCTGCTCCTGCAGGACCTTCTCCACAAAACTCTTATCTGTGGCTTTAGGGAACCAGCACTCCTCGTCCAGGAGAGCCAGGATACCTGGAGGACTCGCCTGCAAAAAACAAACACAATAATGGATTCCAGGATCTTAATTCCCAATCTTAAACATGGCTAACTCTAGAATTGCTGGTACGTCCTAGATAGAACTTCTATCATTTTTTAGAAACGGTTTTGAACAGTAACATAATGTCAAATCTTTAAAAGAAATATTTGTATGTGTATTTAGGGACATTTTGCCCTGTAACTATAAATTTAAAGACCCATGTGTCCATTCATCTGAATCTAACATTCAACTTCAGTTTTCATTTTGTTTGTGTCGTTACTTTACTACGCTCATTAAACATTTACATGGAACATCTATTTTCTGTATTATTTGTAAAATATGGTAAATATAAAATGCATTTTGTGTCTGTCTCTACATTTAGGTCAACTCTGTTACATTGGTTATTTAGAGGCGGAACAATCGGTAAAGCACTGATAGACAAAGCATGTGATTTGCTCCAAGTGTTGTAAACAAGAAGGCACTGATGAGTGTCCTTACTCATTCATGTGTGGAAAAGGTATAGGATACAACAATAGTAGATTGTTAACTCTGTACCTGTAATATTCTCATTCACTTTTAAAAACAATAATATGATGAAAATGCATATAATTGAATTTTAGACATTCCAGGTGGAGTCTGGTTTGAGGTTAGTGTCACAAAATGCTGGAAATGTCAACTCTGTAATGGGTAAACGTCAAATTCTGTTACCGTTAGTCAACTTTATTACTGGTGTTAGTCAACTTTGTTAACATCAGTTAACCCTGTTCCCGGTGTCGGTCAACTATGTTACCTTCCTTCTATTCTGTTACAGTAACAGTCAGCTCTGTTACCGGTAACCGCAAACTCTGTTACTGTCAGTCAACTCTGTTACCTTTCATCAACTCTGTTACCATCAGTCAACTCGGTTACCTTCCTTCCTTTAACTCTCTTACCTCCTGTCAACTTTGTTATGGTAACCGCCAACACTGTTACTGTCAGTCAACTCTGTTACCTTCCTTCAACTCTATTAGCATCCTTCAACGCTGTTCCCTTCCGCCCACTCTGTTACTATCAGTCCACTCTGTTACCTTCCTTCAAACCCTGTTGCTTTCCGTCCACTCTGTTATCTTTAGTCAACTCTGTTGCCTTCAGCCACCCGTTACCTTCCGTCAATGTGTTACCTTTAGTCAACTGTTACGATAACTGCCAAAACTGTTACTATCAGTCAACTCCGTTACCTTCCGTTCACTCTTTTACCTTTTGTCAACTCTGTAGCCTTACCTTCCTTCAACTCTGTTACCTCTGTCAACTCTGTTACAATTCCGTCAACTCTGTAGTCTTACCTTTCTTCAACTCTGTTACCTTCCGTCAACTCTTTAGCCCTACCTCATGTGCACTCTGTTAACCTTCTGTCAACTCTGTAGTCTTACCTTCCTTCACCACTGTTACTTTCCCTCCACTGCTACTTCAGTCAACTCTGTTACTTCCAGTTAACTCTGTTACCTTCAGCCAACCCTGTTGCCTTCCGTCCACTCTGTTACTATCAGTCAACTCTGTTACCTTCCTTCAGCTTTGATACTTCCCCCCCACTGCTACTTCAGTCAACTCTGTTACTTCCAGTTAACTCTGTTACCTTCAGCCAACCCTGTTGCCTTCCGTCCACTCTGTTACTATCAGTTAACTCTGTTACCTTCCATCAATTTGTTACCTTCCGTCAACTTGTTACCTTCCGTCAACTTTGTTACGGTTACAGCCAAAACTGTTACTGTCAGTCAACTCTGTTACCTTCCGTCAACTGTTACCTTCCGCCAACTCTGTTACCTTCCGTCAACTGTTACCTTCCGTCAACTCTGTAGCCTTACCTTCCTTTAACTCTGTTACCTTCCATCCACTGTTACCTTCCGTCAACTCTGTAGCCTTACCTTCCTTTAACTCTGTTACCTTCCATCCACTCTGTTACCTTCAGTCAACTCTGTAGCCTTACCTTCCTTTAACTCTGTTACCTTCCGTCCACTCTGTTACCTTCCGTCAACTCTGTAGCCTTACCTTCCTTTAACTCTGTTACCTTCCGTCCACTCTGTTACCTTCCGTCAACTCTGTAGCCTTACCTTCCTTTAACTCTGTTACCTTCCGTCCACTCTGTTACCTTCAGTCAACTCTGTAGCCTTACCTTCCTTTAACTCTGTTACCTTCCGTCCACTCTGTTACCTTCCGTCAACTCTGTAGCCTTACCTTCCGTTAACTTTGTTACCTTCCATCCACTGTTACCTTCCGTCAACTCTGTAGCCTTACCTTCCTTTAACTCTGTTACCTTCCGTCCACTCTGTTACCTTCCGTCAACTCTGTAGCCTTACCTTCCTTTAACTCTGTTACCTTCCGTCAACTCTGTAGCCTAACCTTCCTTTAACTTTGTTACCTTCCGTCCACTCTGTTACCTTCCGTCAACTCTGTAGCCTTACCTTCCTTTAACTCTGTTACCTTCCGTCCACTCTGTTACCTTCCGTCAACTCTGTAGCCTAACCTTCCTTTAACTCTGTTACCTTCTGTCCACTCTGTTACCTTCCGTCCACTCTGTTACATTCCGTCAACTCTGTAGCCTAACCTTCCTTTAACTCTGTTACCTTCCGTCAACTCTGTAGCCTAACCTTCCTTTAACTTTGTTACCTTCCGTCCACTCTGTTACCTTCCGTCAACTCTGTAGCCTTACCTTCCTTTAACTCTGTTACCTTCCGTCCACTCTGTTACCTTCCGTCAACTCTGTAGCCTAACCTTCCTTTAACTCTGTTACCTTCTGTCCACTCTGTTACCTTCCGTCCACTCTGTTACATTCCGTCAACTCTGTTACCTTACTTCAACTGTTACCAACAATCCACTGTGTTACTTTCCTTCAACTCTGTTACCAGTAACCGTCAACTCTTCTACCTTCCTTCAACTCTGTTACCTGTAGCCCTCAGTCAACTTTTCCACCATCCATCAACTCTGTTACCGTGGGCTAAATATAATCAGAGAAGATCATGAAAATGGATCAGATTTCTTTTTTGAGTCACTCACGGGTTTTTCGATGAGGTCGATGCAGGGCTGCAGGTCGAGGCCGAAGTCGATGAAGCTCCACTCAATGCCCTCCCGCTGGTACTCCTCCTGCTCCAGGATGAACATGGTGTGGTTGAACAGCTGCTGGAGCTTCTCGTTGGTGTAGTTGATGCACAACTGCTCGAAAGAGTTTAGCTGTGGAGACAAAGAAATACTTTACTGCAAAGAATTGTGGGTAATGTCTATGCAAGTTGAAGTTGTACTTAAGTACAATAGAGAAAAAAACACAATCAACTGTCCACCACACGTAGGTTTATTGATCATGCTGTACCTCAAAGATCTCAAAGCCGGCGATGTCCAGAATGCCGATGAAGGAAGCGCCCTGACGCTTGGTCTTATCCAGAGCTTTGTTGATGCGCATCACCAGCCAGCGAAACATCCTCTCGTATGTGGCTTTGGCCAGAGCCTCCACTGCAAACTCTGCCTGCTCCTGTGTCTGTGCCTTCTGCACGTAGTCCCGGCCCACTTTAATCCGGGGTGAGAGGATGGCACGGGTGAAATCAGTCACATTCATGCCCATCAGATGGCACACCTTCTGAGCGGCTGGAGAAGGGAATGGAGAAAGGTTAAGATAACTGACATCAAATCACAAAACCAGTCAAAAGCACCAATTTTTGAAAACTGAGATTTATGCATTATCTGAGAGTGAAATAAATTGGTTTTCCATTGACGTATACAGACGAATAGCTGGTTAGACTTTCACCTGACTAGCTGGAAGTCTAACTTACAAAATGTTCAGGCCAGTTTGGAGCAGCTAATGACTATTTTTGACCACTTTGTACAAGTAAATTACCATTTTTGAACTGGCTATTTCCAACTAATGACATTTTATGGAATAACTAATGACCATTTTAACTGGTTTGTACCAGTTACAAACAATCATTAACAATTATGGACTAGTTCATGACCAATTTCAACTAGCTAATAACAATTTTGTCCAGTTTGGACTAGGTAATGAATGCTCGTGAACAGCCTGGATCAGCTAATGGTCATTTTCAACCAGTTACAAACAACTAATAACCATTTTAGACTAGCAACTGTAAATGTTTGGTCTGCTTAAACCAGTAAAGGCCAAATAACAATTATGGACAAGTTATTGACCATTTGTAACCCGCTAATGACACTTTTGACCAGGTCAGACCACTTAACGACTACTCTTGAACAGACTGGACCAGCTAATTAATATTTTTGACAAGTAAATTACCACTGTCAATGAGTCTGGTAAGCTAATCAGAATTTTTTTATGTTTTTAAAAGTTAGACCATCCAATAATATTTCTGGACTAGCTAATAACTATTTCAACAAGTTTGGAAGAGCTAATAGGATCAACAGGTAACCAGTTTGGAGTAGCTAATGACTATTTCTGACCAGTTTGGACAAGTTAATGACAATGTTTGAAAATGCTAATAACCAAATGACATTTTTTGACTAGCTAATATCAATTTAGACCAGGTCAGACTAGTTAATGAATGCCTTTAAATAGCCTGGACCAGTTAATGGCCAGTTTGTAGCAGCAAACTACCATTTTTGAACTAACCGTTTTTGACAAGTTATTCCAACTAAGAGCATTTTTGGACCAGCTAATCACCATTTTCAACCAGTCTGTACCAGCTACAAACAACTGTTAACAATTTTAGGCTAGTAAATGTCAATTTTTTGGCCAGTTTGGACCAGCTAATGACTGATTGAACATTTTTTACAAGTTAGACCAACCAATAATATTTCTGAACCAGCTAATTTCAGCAAGTTTGGAATGACTCACAACAATTTTTAACTAGCTTGTACCAGCTATTACCAAATGTTAAGTAATTTGGAATGACGATTGAGCAAGTTTGGCCAACTTGAGCCAACTAATTACTGTTAAATAACTGTTTTTGACCACTATGGACAAGTTAATGACCAGCTAATAACAATTTTGACCAGATCAGACCAGTTAACAGACACTCTTAAACAGCCTGGACCAGTTAATAGTTAGTATGTAGAAGCTAATTACCATCTTTGACAAGTTAATGACCATCGTCAGCAAGTCTGAACAAGCTAATTGCATTTTCTTTGGCCAATTTGGAGCAGCTTTTTACAATTTGGACCAGGTCAAGAGCACTCTTAAATATGCAGGAATCAGGTAACGGTCCAGCTAATAATGTCTTTGTCCAATTTACCAACATAGAATACTGTTGATCAGCTAAAAAACAATTTCACCAGTTTGGATCATAAATAACCAAGACAGACCAAGACCAAGTTAGTTTTTGACAAGTTAGTTCAATTAATAACAGTTTTTAACCAGCTAGTAATCATTTTAACTAGTTTGTATAAGCTACTAACAATTGTTAACTAGTTTGGAAAGGCTAATGCCAGTTTTGACATCAGACTAGTTAACAAATACTCTTATAACAGACCAGACCACTTAATGCTCAGTTTGGGGAGTAGCTAATTACCATTTTTAAAAGGTAATGACCAACCTAGGCCAATTTAGACCAGAAAATCAATTTTTTTGACCAGTTTAGATAAGTAAACCACTTGTTATCTTTATGATGTCAACAAAGCTACAGGAAGCCTAATGGATGTGTTTAACCATCATAAACAGTATATTTATTTATTTACCGGTGTCATCAGGCATGGAGGCCTGGTCTGAATGACGCTCCTTCTTGAAGGACATGTTACCCAGCTGCAGCACAGATGAAATAACCCTCAGCAGACCTGCAGGGGGCGACACACACAATAATAAAAACACACACCTAACACATCTAGCTAATAATTCAGTCACATTTATGAGCAGCTCTACTGTTTATACACACCGACATGCTCCTCCTCAGAGAAGCCCATAATCCTCATGGCCTCCACAGTCTCCACGTACATGTCTCGGTCCTGCTGTCCCGGGATGGTCACGTTCCCATTGGACAGGAAGCGGTACTTATTGTAGCCCTCCAGACACAGCTCAGCTGATGAAGCAAATTTGTACAGTTTGTATTGACAAACTTTTGTATGAAGACTGCAGTCATTTACAGATGAAGTCTGAATTATTAGCCCTCCTGTATTTCTTTACCTCAATTTCTGTTTAGTTAAGAGAAAAACTGTTCAGAACACATTTCTACACATAATAGTTTTAATAACTCATCTCTAATAACTGATTTCTTTCATCTTTGATATGATGACAGTAAGTAATATTTAGTATTCAGCCAAAAGTGACATTTAAAGGCTTAACTAGGTTAATTAGGATAATTAGGCAAGTCATTGTATAACAGTGGTTTGATCGGGAGACAATCCAAAATAAATATTGCTAAAGGGGACTAATAATATTGACCCTAAAATGGCTTTAAAACAATTAAAAACTGCTTTAATTCTAGCTGAAATAAAACAAATAAGACGTTCTCCAGAAGAAAAAATATTATAGGAAATACTGTGAGAAATTCCTGAATCGGTTAAACATCATTTGGTCAAACTTTAAGAAAGAAAAGGAGGGTGAATAATTCTGACTTCAACTCTATATGCTAGACGTAAAAGAAGTGCAAACGCTCACAGCGAAGTTTGTCTCCTACGCCGGTCAGCATGTAGTAGAACATGTGGAAGGTTCGCTCTTCTTTAGCCTGACGGATGGCTCTGGACTTCTCCAGCAGGTCTGACAGTCAGAGTCAAGGATAGACTTGTTTGTTTACATGATGCATTTAGTGTTTAAAGACTAGCAGCTTTCATTAGCAACAATAGACATTTTCAGAGCATCACCATAACATAGACAACAAGCAGCCTATCACAATTGCCTCATTAATTATTCATGACTTATGATTCCAGTAATAGAGTGCTGGCTCATCTGCATATTTATGAAGTCAATGACATTCTAGAGGCTTTTACTGCAAAAAATGTCTTGAAGATTTTAGACTTTTTTAAGACTAACTAAAGAAATTAAGGGAAATATTTAATCTTCACTGCACAAATTATGCTTCTGCTTCACTTTAAAACAAAAAAACATGAGGGGAAAAAATCCTCATGTAAATTAAAGCCATGACCATATAAATATAACATGTGCTGCTCTGATTTAAGACTTTAAGGCCTTCATTTACTCAGAAGCCATTTAAGACTTGTAAGACCCGATTGGATTTCCTTACAGGAGAATTTAGTAAATATACAGTGCTTTCACACCTGGATGTTTGTTTCAGAACCTGGTGCATTTGCCTCTTTAGCGCGGTTCGTTTGGCATATGTGAATTTAGCAATCGGGCTCTGATCCGCACCAAATCAATTGGTCTGAGATCGCCTGAATGAGGTCGCGACTCGATTGAGTTGAACTCTAGAGCGGATCGATTGTAGTGAGAAAGCAATACAATCCAACAAACCAGGCTATATCACAGCGTAATACATGACGGCTATATGAAGAGAGAAATATGAGCGAGATATCACCATTCCTGCTAGTAAATGTGCATTTTATGTCAAATACGAAAGTGAAAGCATGTTAACTATTAACAAGAGCTGTTTATCTATTGGGAAAATTGACCGAACAGCAGGCTTGGTTTATCTGTTATTTCCCTCTATAATGTAAAGCCTATAATGCATAAACCAACTGCTCTGGATGAGAAAGTCTTACCTCTGATTTATACTTGGTGATGTCTGTGTGGGTATTCAAAGTGAAAGTGTAGCTTTTCGCTTATATATGCCTTATTGCTCATCGTCATAAATTAAGATAAAGACACATGACAGCTGAGCGGGAAAAATAACCAAACTTGTGAGGAGAGTTCACTCGCACGTGACTTGTTTTAACAACATTGCCGTTGAGCAACGAACAATATTGTAACAATTTTAATCCCTGTTTTAGAACAAAACAATGGATTTACAGGCGTGAAAGCAGCCTTAGACATTTCCTAATCAAGTTTAGAAGTCATAACAAGTTATGTTATTTTTATTATATGCTTCTATTTAAAGATAAAAATGAGATTTTGAGTGACAGAAATATTTATATTAATACAATATCATATTATGACAACCTGTTTATCTGCATTTACATTTTGTTTTTACTTTGAGTAAATGTATGTATTTTTAAGAAGTCAAACACTGCCGAAATGCTTTTCTTACTTGTATTTGTTCAATTGTTTCTAGTCCAAATATCAAAAATCTCTTAAATCAAGCAGCATTTTCTAGACAAGCAAAACACAATGCCATGTTTTCAGAAATAATGACGCTAAAATGAAGAGTTTTTCCTTAAAACAAGCTAAATAATCTGCACCAATGGGGTAAGCAGAATAAGATCATGTCAAACCAAGATTATTTTGTTTGTTTTAAAGAAAAACTTGCTTAATTTTGACTAATTATTTCTCAAAACAAGAAAATATGCTTTAAATGCCTAGAAAATGCTTCTTAATTTAAGAATTTGGGGATATTTGGACTAGAAACAAGACAAAAACAAAGTAAAAAAAGCTTCTTTTTTTTTAGCCGTGTAAACCTCTGCAATGAGCTGTAAATCCCCCAATTAATGTGATCGACATAATAAATATGCAACTAAGCCAGCAACCCCAAATCCCAGAGATAATGACCCTGAGATTTAAAGCGTATTAAGCAGCTCATAAAGATACAGGTTTCAATATTGGCTCCAACGATGTAGCCGTTGACGTCAAAGTTGATTCTGATGAATTTGCCCTGAAACACAGAGGAGATGAAAGATCTATGGTACATACATGTATATACATGTATATATGGTAAATACATGTATTTACACAGGAACTGAAATAAGATATAAAGCAAGAGAGTCTCACGAATCGAGACGAGTTGTCGTTTTTGACGGTCTTGGCGTTTCCGAAGGCTTCCAGGATCGGGTTTGCCTGCAGCAGCTGCTTCTCCAGCTCGCCCTGTGCTCAAACACACCAATCACAGCTCAGTTCATCTCAAACGCACCAATCACAGCTCAGTTCAGCTTAAGTGGATCAATCGCAGCACAGTTCAGCTTGAGTGCACCGATCACAGAGCAGCAGAGCTTAAATACACCAAATCACAGCGTAGCTGAGCTTGAACCGACCAATCACAGCTCGGTTCAGCTTAAACAGCATCAAAAGTGTCCCGCACAGGAGCAAATAAGCCAAAACACACACATGGATGAGCACATATTCCGATTCCAATCCCAAAACACCAGTAAAGAGAACGTCCCGTCACCCCTGAACATATAGAAACACGGTCCCTACACACTCAACGCACAAACCCTCATTATTCCCCTTAAAGATAAACACATGGTTCAGATATGCTGTGTTCACACCAGACGGGGCAATCGCGGATAAATCATGCTATTCGTGTGTAAATAGATGCGTGAACATTTACTTCATTCATGCATCAAATCTGCTTCAGAACAGATGCGGATTCGTGTGAAGGGCAGGGCTTCTGTCTGCCCGGTCACTGTAGCATCGTTGCTAAATGGCTGACATGGATTTTATTGAGAGAATAGCTGTGTTTATGTGCTTTAGGAAGGCTGAAAAACAGCGTCGATTCGTTTGGAGTCGTGTCTGAGTCCACTAGATCCTTTCAGAGGTGCAGTAGCTCTGTGAGCTCATAATCTTTTAGCGGTGATTCCAAATGAGCCCTATTTGATGAACTATTGTCGGTGTCGGCAGGAGGATTTTCCCCCTGGTTACCAACAACAGGTGCTACATCATTTTCACGCCCCTATTTAAGCAAGCTCCTGATTGGTTAACGCAGTGTGAATTTCTGCCTAAGTTTAGATTTTCGAACTAGAGAGATTCACGCGAAACGAGATATGCAAGCGCATCAATCGTGCAAAATGCTCAACTCGCGCCACTTCATTCGCGTGAATCACGTCATTCGCGCTGCCTTATTCATGCGTATTGCACCGCAGGATGTCTATTCCCGTCTTTGCATTGACTTGACATGTAAATCACTCGCGCTTGACGCTTCTTCCGCGTCTGGTGTGAACGCAGCATAAGAATGTTACAACCGCTACCTGACATTAAAATCAATAAATTCTTCATTAATCAAATAAAGATATACATTATATATATATATATATATATATATATATATATATATATATATATATATATATATATATATATATATATATATACCAACATCTTGAAAATAACTACACTAAAAAAAATTGACTTATATAATTTTGTTGTATAAATAAATTGAATAAATTTAAATAAAAACTGAAAACAAATGAATGAAAATAAAAACATTTGGAGAAAACTTCAGAATAATAAATAATATAAAATATGAATAAAAACTAATAATATATTTGGTGGTAAAAAATCTTGAACAAATTTAAATCAGCCTGAATGAAAACGAAAACTGAACAATAAAAATTAATTCAAAAGAATGACACATTTCCACATTTATATAAAATAATTAACAGTCCCCATCTCATTTACATAAATGAAGCCTCACCCACATCGATGACATCACCAGATGATCCTCCACCATTAAAAACACATTTCAGAACAAATGTTTGCATTTAAAGATTTTTTTCACCCCACAAAATTTGTTGTCATCATGTATTCAACCTCTGCGTATAATAACATATTGTGAAGAATGCTGGAAATCGGCAGCCATTTACCCTTTATAGTATTTATTTCCCTACTATGGAAGTCAATGACTACTAGTACCCAACATTCTTCACAATATCTTCTTTTGTGCTCAGCAGAAAAGCAAAACTCTTAAATGTTTGGAACCACTTGAGAACTGACAGATTCACTTGAGCTTAAAAAAAACCCATACTATTTTTAAACCATACTATAGTAATTGTACTTGTGGTGGTAGTTCTAGTTTCAATGGTAACACAACAACTGCAATTGTGTGTTGAGGTAATTCTATAGTTGCTATGGTGACAACAACAATAGCAATTATTCTGTTGTGGCGATTCTATAGTTGCTATGGTAAAAACAATAGTAATTAGTCTGTCGGGCAATTCTACAGTTGCTATGGTAACACAACAATCGTAATTAGTCTGTTGTGGTAAATCTATAGTTGCTATAGTAATAACAATAATTTGTTGTTGTAATTCTATAGTTGCTATGGTAACACAATATTAGTTAGTCTGTTTTGGTAAAACTAAAGTTGCTATGGTAACACAATAGTAGTTGGGCTGTTGCGGTGATACTATAGTTGCTATGGTAACAACAACAACAACAACAACAGTAATTAGTCTGTTGTGGCAATTCTATAGTTGCTATGGTAACACAAAAATAGTGATAAGTGAGTTGTGGTGATTGTATAGTTGCTATGGTAACAACAATAGCATTTTGTCTGTTGTGGTAATACTGAAGTAGCTAGGTAACGACAACAGTAATTTGTCTGTTGTGGTAATACTATAGTTACTATGGTAAAAATAAGAATATTAGTCTGTTGTGGTAATACTATAGTTTCTATAGTAACAAAAATAGTAATTAGTTGGTTGTGATAATTATATAGTTGCTATAGGTAACAGCAATAGTAATTAGCCTGTCATGGGAATTCTCTAGTTGCTATAGTAACAACAATAGTATTTAGTCAGTTGTGGTAATTACATAGTTGCTAGGGTAACAGCAATAGTAATTAGTGTGTCATGGCAATTCTGTAGTTACTATGGCAACAACAATAGTAATTACTAATTAGTCTGTTGTGGCAAATCTATAGTTGCTATGGCAACAACAATAATAATTAGTCGGTTGTGGTAATTATCTAATTGCTATGGTAACAACAATAGAATGTGTCTGTTGTAGCAAATCTATAGCTGCTATGGCAATAACAATAGTAATTAGTCGGTTGTGGTAATTCTCTAGTTGCTATGGTAACAACAATAGTAGTCTGATGTGGCAATTCTATAGTTTCTATGGTTAAAACAGTAATTATAGAGTGTTGTGGTAATTCTGTAGTTGCTAAGGTAACAACAACAATAGTAACTAGTCTATTGTGGCGATTCTAAAGTTGCTATGGTAACAACAGTAATTAAAGTGTTGTGGTAATTGTATTGTTGCTATGGTAACAACAATAGTCGTTAGTCAGTTGTGGCAATTCTATAAATACTATAGTAACAACAACAACAGTAACTACTTTATTGTGGTAATTTTATAGTTGCTATGGTAACAACAATAGTAATTAGTCTGTTGTCGTAATTCTACAGTTGTCACAATAACAAAACTGTATTAATATAAACAAATGACCCAATATTGTAGTTTTTAACAACTATAGGGTATATTACACTACAATATCCCACAGTTTACTGTAGTAACGACTGGATTATAATACAGTATTAATTAGTTTACAGGTTTACTATAGGTTATATTATAGTGTGCTGCAGTGTTCATTAACAAAGACTTCTAAACACTATATTAAATGCAGGGTAAGACACTTCACTATAGTATGGTTCAAAAACACTCTAGTATTTTTCATGTAATCTCTCTCTCTTTAATAAGCACCGGCTGTTCCTTTAAGTCCAGATATGCAGGACACACGCAGAACAATGGTCATCTTGTTGAATCGTGTTAGCATGTGCTCCGTTTCACATGCTCTTGTAAAACAGCAGGGTTCATTCCTGCAGCGCTGACGTGTCCATCGGCACTGTTTATTCTCCCAGAGGCAGAAATACACACTTATTTATTGACCAAAGCCAGTTCCCATGAGCTCAGAAACACAGAACAGAGACGCGTGGTGGCATTCAGACCCGTCAGACTGAGAGCATCTGCAGTAACACTCCTCATCTGCAGCACCGGCCACAAAAACACACTTACTTTAGAGCTTTAGTAGAAGTTCTTGAGTTCATATCGATTCTCACAAGCCAAGAATATTTGATTTTTATATAAATGTTTTGTCAAGAGTCACATCGGAGTCAAATACATTAGAATCGAATTGAGAATCAAATCAAGTGTCACATCGGATTTAAATCGAAAAATCAAATATATCAGAATTGACTTGAGAATCAAATCAAGAGTGACATTGGAATAGAATCAGGAATCAATTACATTAGAATCGACTTTAGAATTAAATTAAGAGTCACGTCGAAATTTTATCGAAAAATCAAATAGATTAGAATCGACTAGAAAATCAAATCAAGTGTCACACTGGAATCGAATCGATAATGAAATTGAATGAAACAAATTGGGAATCAAATCAAGAGTCACATCTGAATCGAATCGAGAATCAAATAGTTCAGAATCGACTTGAGAATCAAATCAAGAGTCACATTGAAATCGAATCATGAATCAAATACATAAGAATGGACTTTAGAATCAAATTAAGAGTCACATCGGAATCGAATCGAGAATCAAATACATTAAAATTGACTTAAGAATTAAATCAAGTGTCACATCGGAATCAAATTAAAAATCAAATACATTGGAATTAACATGTGGATCAAATCAAGATTCACATCGGAATCAAATACATTAGAATTGACTGAAGGATCAAATCAAAAGTCACATTAGAATTAAATCGTGAATCAAATATATCTGAATTGATTTGAGAAACAAATCCAGAGTCACATCGAAATTGAATTGATAATTAAATCAAGAGTCACATCGGAATCAAATTGAGATTCAAAAGACATGAGAAATGTCTTGAAAAACAAATCAAGAGTCACATCGTAACTGAATCAAGAATTAAATACATCGAAACTGACTTGACGATCAAATCATAAGTCACATCGGAAGCAAATCGAGAATTAAATACATCGGAATTGACTGGAGAATCAAAGAGTCACATCGGAATAGAATCGAGAATCAAATACATAATTGACTTGAGAATCAAATTAGAGTCACATCAGAATCGAATCAAATCCATCGGAAATGACTTGGAATTAAATCAAGACTTACATACCTTAGAATCGATATGAGAATCAAATTAGGAGTTACATTAGAATGGAATCGACAATCAAATACATTAGAATCGACTTGAGAATCAAATTAACATTGACATCGAAATTGAATTGAGAATCAAATACATAAGAATCGACTTGAGAATCAAATTAAGAGTCACAACAGAATCATATCAAGAATCAAATACATTAGACTCGACTTAAGAATCAAATGAAGAGTCAAATCGGAATTAAATCGAGAATCAAATACATTTGAATCGACTTAAGCAAATAAGAGTCACATCAGAATCAAATCAAATCAATCGGAGTTGACTTGAGAATCAAATCAAGAGTCACATCGGAATCACATCGAGAATCAACTACATCAGAATCGACTAGAAAACCTAATCAAGAGTCACTTTGGAATCAAATTAATAATCAATTTAAAAGTCACATTGAATCAAAAGCTTGTAAATCAGAATCAAATTGAATCATCTGAACAACACCCTGCCCTATTCATCTAGAGAGAAAACATTTGATTTTTCTTTACGCGTGTGTTTTTGCAGATGCTTAGTTCACGTTTACATTGAGGAGAGTCGGAGGTGTGTTTTAGTCTCAGTGTGAAGAGTCTGAATGAAGCTTCAGCTCGGCTCGTTCACCCAGCAGAGAGAGAGGGGGGACAGACAGAGAGATGATGAGGAAGATGAAGATGGTGTAACTCACATGTGACAGGACGGAGCTGCTCTGTTGACATAAAGAGAAAAACACTCAAACTTACTCTCACTCTGAGGCAAACAGCAGATCCAGAGCCAGTGGAAAAAGAGAGATGTGCTCACTAACACACAGCAGGAGCGCTTATTCACACACACATACACTTTCCAGCAAACTCAGGACAAACGCACTAGTGAACCTCAGGAGCTCAGGAAGGAGCTTTATTGAGGATTATTGGGTGTTATAACTGCGCTCTATAAATGCAAATGTGGTTAAAAACTAGATGGTGAGAGTAATTTTTTAGTATATAAAAAAACTAAATACAAAAAAGTAGACAACTAAGTCTGCTAACCAAATGTTTTTATCATGTTCAAAAGCATAAAATACATTTTTAAAATACTTTAACTACACTGCTATATATATATATATATATATATATATATATATATATATATATATATATATATATATATATATATATATATATATATATCAGAAATGTGAAAAAGCATATTTCTTCAAATAGACGAATTATACTAAAATAGTATAATTTAAGTTAAGTTTAGTTTGATTAGAATTTTTTATTTTTTTGTATTTCTGCAAATAGTCAAATAAACATGATTAAAAAAACACACAAAATGAGTAAATATAAAATAAATAAAAATAAATGATTAAACATAATTGAATAAATAAACAAAATAAATAAACAAACAAAATAAATAAATAAACAACATAAAAAATTAAATGAATGAAAAATAAACAAATAAACTAAATA
Source organism: Danio rerio (assembly GCF_052040795.2). Lineage (NCBI taxonomy): Eukaryota > Metazoa > Chordata > Actinopteri > Cypriniformes > Danionidae > Danio > Danio rerio. The sequence goes on from NC_141023.1 coordinate 4,201,260, forward strand.
AACAAACGAAAAATAAATAAATGTAAAATAAATAAATATAAAATAAATAAATAATAAACATAAAATAAAAAAGATAAATAAATAAACAAAATAAATAAATAAATATAAAATAAATATAAATAAATGAAAAAAATAAACAAATTAAATAAATAAACAAAATAAATAAATAATATAAAATAAATAAAAATAAATAAATAAATGAAAAATAAACATATAAACAAAATGAATAAATAAATATAAAAGAAATAAACAAAAAAAGAAATAAATATACAAAAAATACATAAATAAACAAACAAAAAAAGAAATAAATAAACAAAATAAATAAATATAAAATAAATAAATAAGCGCTATAGGGGAATTGATTAACTAAATTGGCCATAGTGTATGAGTGTGAATGTATGTAAGTGTATGGGTGTTTTCCAGTGATAGGTTGCTGCTGGAAGAGCATCAGCTGTGTAAAACATACGCTGGAATAGTTGACGGTTCATTACGCTATGGTGACCCCTGATTAACAAAGGGACTAAGCCGAAAATAAAATAAATGAAATAATAAATAAACATTAAATAAATAAACAAAATAAATACATAAACAAAAATAAATATAAATGAATAAACATAAAATATTGAGTGTGATTTTACTTAGTTTAGTACTCTGAAACTGAAGCGTCTCCTTTTACTGGCCATTTGTTGGATAATAAAATCATTCAAGTATTAAAGCATATCCAGCTCTTTCATTCTGTTCACATTAAACACTGCGCTGAGAGCCAATGCCATACATCAGCAGGAAGTGACATCATACGTGACTTATGTAACATCAGAAAGAGATGTGTTGGGTGTGTTTGCCTGTTTCTGCTCCACATTCCTGACCTGATAATGTGATGTGAAGGCAGATGAAAGAAGGGTGGAGAACAGAGGAACACACACACGCACACGGACACGCACACACACACACACACACACACACACACACCTGGTCTTTCTTGGTTTTGTGAGATGACGCCACGTGAGCCAGATACTGAATGACCTTCTTGGTGTTTTCTGTCTTTCCAGCTCCAGATTCACCTCTGAAAACACACACACACACACACACACACACACACACACACACACACACACACACACACACACACACACACACAAAATTATATATAGATATACAGACACAAAAAGACATGCACGCACACAGAAACACACATACAAAATAAATACCAAATACATATATAAAAGCATGCACGCATGCACACACAAATATGCATAGACAAAAAAAACCCCACATATTTATATAAGCACACACAAACATGCACAAAACACACAGAAACACACATGCACAAACAAACTAAATGCAAAACACACACACAAACAAAGACACAACCACACACGAATAAATAAACACACACAAAACAGACATTCATGCATAAAACGCATTTCTACACAGTATATAGTCAAAACACACACAAACGCACATTTATATAAACACACACAAACATGCACAAAACACACAGAAACACTGACAAACAAACAAAACACAAAAAACACATAACCAGACACACGCACGCACGCACGTGTATGTATATGATATATGTGCCTATATAACAAGCTATATATATATATATATATATATATATATGTATATATATATATATATATATATATATATATATATATATATATATATATATATATATATATATATATATATATATATATATGCTACACACACTCACAAGTGTATAATATATGTGCCTATATACAAGCTATATATGTGCCTATATATACATAATATATATATATATATATATATATATATATATATATATATATATATATATGCTACACACACACACAAGTGTATAATATATGTGCCTATATATATAGATAAAATATATATATATATTAAAAAAAATATATATATATATATATATATATATATATATATATATATATATATATATATATAGACATAATGACAAAAAAACAACAAACACAAACACAAATAGACAAACATAACATGCATTTACACAAACACTCAAATAAGCTTCAGAAATGGATCACAGCCTTATTTTATCACACATGCTGGATCATGTGACTCACGTGCAGAGAATCGATTGGTCCTCACGGTCTGTGGGCGGAGACAAAAATCAATATTAATCATTTTGCAGTCAAAACATTTAAAACACTCCAAAAACACTGCGCTGGCTGATCAGGAGAAAAACAGTGGACATTTAATTTAGTTTAGTTTTACTATTCATTCATTCATTCATTCAACTCCAGCTAAGTCACTTATTTATCAGGGGTTGCCACAGTGGAATGAACCGCCAACTATTCCAGATTATCTTTTACACAGCGGATGCCCCTCCAGCTGCAACCCAGTAGTGGTAAACACCCATACACACTCAATTCACACACATACACTACAGCCAATTTAGTTAATCAATTCCCCTATATGTGTTATAAACACCAACTGACCCAGCCGAGGCTTGAACCAGTGACCTTCTAGCTGTGAGGCCACATTGCCAACCACTGAGCCACCTCTACTAGTTAAGATCTTATTTATTTACTATAAATAATTATTACTTAAAGCTACATGAAAAAAACATGCTTTTTTTTAACCCGAAGGATGCATTTGATTTATTTGAACAGTTCATTTGGCAGGAAATGAAACCTTTATAATGTTAAGTTCTTGGTTTATTTAACTAGCCCAATGAACAAACTATTAAATTAGAGGCAAGTAAGGCTTACAATAAACTCAAGATCAGAAAAACACACCAGTTTTGGTACAAGAATGTGCTTTTCCATCACTTTCTGTGCTTTTTTTAACATTCTCCAGCAGAAAGAAGACCGAGTTTAACTCTGAACACACTCTCTACAGCAGGAAGGGCTCAAACCACAAAACAGGAAGTCGATATCTGACTTCCTGTGACTGGGAAACGCCTTTCCAGAAAACCGCTTGCTCAACCATGAGGAACCCGTGGGGAACTTGCAGTGAGCAGACATTCACTATTATAATGTAACTACATGATTAAAATAATAGTAGAATCTATAATCGTGATCAGGATTTCAGACAGTCCTTTATTTCGATCGGTTAGTGTCATGACCCGGCTCAAAGGCAATGACAAATTAAAGGGAGGCCATACACAGGACGGTTTGGTACCGAAAAGTATTTATTTAAACATTAAAGAATAAGGGTGTCACGATCCTCCAAATCCTCGATTCGATTACATTTTCGATTCTAAAGTCACGATTCGATTCGATTTTCGATTATGAATAATTAATTAATTAATAACGAATTAATTATTTGTAGCCTACCGTTTAAACTACCTGACCTGCATGGTCTTTGTTTTACCCATAAAAAATCATACATTAAATGAATAAAGGTAAGATACACATATAATCACCACCTGTCAATCACTTTTTCTGCGGGACTCGTGAATAGGCAGTGATCTGTGTCGTTATAATGGCGTCGGTAAAAAAGACGCACAACCAACAGGAACCAGCCAACAGTATCTGAGGTGTTCGCTAAAATGACTAAGTACAAGTGTAAAAGTAAAGATTGAAGCAGTCTACCGATCCGCTGACTGCCTGGACCTGCTGTCTGTGTGTGCGTCTGTGTCTGTGTGAATGAGTGTGTGTGGTCAAGTGATGTGCGTTTTCAGCGGTAGTGAGGAAGGAGGGCTGCTCAGAAATGCTATACGCCAGTGTGGATGTGGATCGTTGTCGTTCTAAAATGCCATTTAAAAACAAAGACAGTGTAAACAGGGCCTGAGTGTGTACTTTTCGCGAGCAGATGTGCAACGGGTGCGGGGAGGAGGATCGCGATGCGCCCAACGTCTATCAACCCAACCGTAATACGTACATAGCAGAGCTTGCAAACTGTTTTTTTTTTTTGTCGACAACACGAACGTTGTCAACATAACTCACTGGAAATCCAAAATGCTTACACACCGGCGACTTCATTGAAAGAGGAGAGGGTTTAAGTTCTGTCAACGGGTCTCCTGCGTCTGCAGTTTAACAAGCACTTCAACAAGCCTGTTTCTTTCCCGCTTGGCAAGCCAAGCTGACGTGACATGGGGGCGTGGCAACATCGACGATTCTATTTTTTGATTCGATAATCGAAGTTGAGCATAAATTTCGATCAATTTCGATTAAAAATCGAAATCGTGACATCCTTACTAAAGAATAATCAAGTGCTCACTTTAGGTCAGCAAAATCGAATATTAACCAAAGGTAAAAAAACAAAACAAACAGGAGCAAAAGCACGGCTCCTCACAAGCCAACACTGCTGGCTTTTATAGAGGGGAACTCAGGTGTTCCCAATTGAGCAGACGAGTCTCTGTCCTTCCCGCTTCCCGCTTCGGCCGATCAGTGGGTTAGTCAAAGAGACTCGTCACAGTTATGAAGATCCTCTCATTTGAATATCTCTATTTTATGAATGTATTCCACTCTGGATGTTGGATTCTGCTTCAATCAACAAACTAAGCTGTAATTATATTTACATATGTAAATAAGGAATGAGGGCGGCATGGTGGTTCAGTGATTAGAACTGTGGCCTCACAGCAAGAAGGTCACCGTCTCTAGTCCCGGCTGGGTCAGTTATTATGTCTGTGTGGAGTTTGCATGTTCTCCCAGTGTTGGCGTGGGTTTCCTCAGGGTGCCAAACACATGCGCTAGAGGGGAATTGATGAACTAAATTGACCGTAGTGTGTGAATGTGAGTGTGTATGGGTGTTTCCCAAAACTGCGTTGCAGCTGGAAGGGCATCCGCTGTGTAATACATTTGGTCGAATAGTTGGCGGTTCATTCCGCTGTGGTGACCTCTGATAAATAAGGGACTAAGCAGAAGAAAAATGAATAAATATAAGGAATAAATGTTTTCTTTCTTGCACATTTATCACATATTTTTTGATTAAGTATGTAAATAAACATCAGAGATGAAAGGCATGTAGTTTCATTGGATTTGTTTTGATGTGTGTGTGAACGCATGAAATGTTCAATCAATGTCATGATCGGTTTTGTCTTCACTCCTGAAATGACTGTAAAAGCTGTTGATTTTTTTTTTGTTTAGGCTTCCTGTCATTCAATCTCCATTTCCTTCGGGAAGTGTTTGTGTTTGTGTGTATATTGGTACAGGTTTAAGTGGTTTACAGGGACACAATGTTGTAGAGTAGCGTGGGTATATGACTTAAGGCCTGTGCACAGTGGAAGTTTTACTTGTGCATTTCCCTGACTTTAACACCTCATGAGGAGGGCCAGACAGAATCTGCAGACATGTTTTTGCCATTTCTGCAAAGAATTTTATTGGAATTTTATGTGGAATTACTTGGGGAGTATCATTACTAATAACTTCATATAGGAAATAAAAAGTAATACCTTTTTAACTTCTATTTAATGTTTACAATGCAAATCCAATTAGATTAACTTATTTGGTAAACAAAGCAAGTCACTCATACAATATCTCTACTTAAAGACTTTACAAACTGTATTGTAAACAAATCATATGAATATAGGGCTGGGCGATTAAGCAAAAAAATAAAAAATCTAGTTGTTTTTTATAAAGTTTGACCGATTCACGATTTCGATTTCAATTTCATTTTTTGATTTTGTGTTACTAGTCTTCACAAAACATTACAACAACATGACTGAAGTAACATTCTCTTTAAAAGTAATTGTAGTTTTAATGGCCATGTCATACAAAAATTGGTCAAGGTGTAAATAAATGTAAAACAAATTCACAAGTTACAGTAAATAGCGTTGCTGAAGATTTGAATAAGAAATATTTGTGTAAATATTGCAGTTGCAGGAATACAGGGGTATTTTTTGCAAGTTTTGCTGAGCCTAGGAAAGATTGGCTGTCAGCTCGGCTTTGACTTTGTCTTCTTCTGATTGAATGACAGGTTGTAATGCTGCTGCCTTTTTCTTAAAAAGATACAGTGGAAGAAAAGGACTGATCATGGAAACTGTAAAGCCTAATTTAACCCAATGTGTGAAGTTGTGGACTTATAGCAGGAGCAAATACAAGTAGCACATGTGTGTCTAATATAAAATAATATATTTAATCTATTTTTCTTTTTTCCCCCTTTTAAATACTGATCATTTGATGCGCTTTGCTCCACTCTCTATTATGCTGGCTGATCTGTCTGGTTTTCAACCAGGTCCGCTAAATGACATGATGGGGGCGGGTACTTTCATTTTCACTGCTACTGGCCCTCACCTCTGCTCGTGTTGAGATCGAGTTTATTGACTTGATGAGGGAATTTGTCTTGACAATCCACACAGACGTGCAACAAGTAAAATCCTACATGACTTCACGCTTTAACAGGCAATCAAGCAGGTCGCACACCAGAAGCGACCGCGATACGGTGCGGACATGACAGTTTAAACTATCACACACCAAACGCGCACATTCACATGATATTTAACATGAAACTAATCAGATGGCGCTCTGTGGCACGGCTGAAATGAGAACTGCTTTGTGAATCGTGGCTGGGCGGTGCCGGTGTGTGTATAGAAACCTGTTTAGAATTCTAAAATCCATGGCGTGGTGCTGTGCGGCGCGTCGCCAAGAGGCGCTTCTGGTGTGCCTCTTGCTTCATACAGAGAGTGTACCAAAGCGCATTGGTGCCAATATAATGTATTAAATATATATATATATTTTAAAAACGCGATTTCTCGATTTGATTAAAAATTAAATCATCTTAAAACGTAAATTAGAATTAATCGAAAAAATCAGAAAAATCGCCCAGCCCTATATGAATACTTTTATATTTGTTAATAATATTAGCGAAACTAATTTAAAAACTGAATTAATATAGATTTACACACATTTACACAAGTAAATAAAGAGACTCAACGATGAGCTAAAAACCTGTGGAAATCTGCATTATTCTGCACATGCAGATTCTGTGTGGGCCTAGTCATTACTAAACAAAAGGCACTGATATAGCTGAGCACACTAACGTTGTCAAAAGTATCAACTTTAAGACCAATAGCTATTGAAATGTAAAAAATGCAAACTTCCTGTTAACATTTGAGTGCTTACGTACTTGAGTACTTTATAGGGTATGTGCGGAGCTACTGTTTCTTCCCATACTGATAAACTCCCGGTGAACAGTTAATGTGACTTTTTTTCCATTTTATCCGGTTCCTTTTACAGCATCGATGTTGTAATGTCATTCAAATGCAATCAGCAAAATGCACTTTGGCACAAGGTTATAATAGTTTTGGATTTTTCATTGGTTTTAGGGTGCTTCCACACCTGTGAATCGATTCAGTTTTGGTGGTGATTGACAGCGTGCGCCCGCGCGACGTGTCTGAGGAGAGATGCGGTGGGGAGGGGTGAGAAGGGTGCGTAATGATGCCTATTTGAGGACCGGGTGGGAGACTCGAGATTACCGGGAGATCATCACTCGTTTGCGGGCATCCAGAGACTCGCGAAACTTCCTGCCCTACTCATACTTCTCTCTTCATATAGCCGTAAGCCTATTACATATCCATAAAACACTGTGATATAACCGCGCTTGGATCAGATCGCTTTCTCACTGCAATCGAACCGCTCCAGGATTCGTTTCAATCGAGCCGAGACCACCTCATTCAAGCGATCTCGGAGCGATTACTTTAGCGCGGAACAGAGCGCGATTGCCCTGTTCACATATGCCAAACGAACCGCGCTAACTGGGCAAACAAGATAAGTGTAGGTGTGAAAGCACCCTTAGTTTCTACTTCGTTTTGACTTTGTTTTCAAATTCAGTTAGATTTAATTAGTTTTAGAGGCAGATTTACTACTGTTTATTAATTTCTATATTTTGAAATTATTTAGTGGTAGTTTAGTTTTTATGAGTTTCAATGTTAGTTTTCTAACATTAAAACTAATTAAAAATGTCTCACAGTAAAGTTCTGCAGCCTAACTGAAGCATGATTCTCTTATTTAGATTCCATTAGGACTTTCTGTTATGAAATAAACTTGCGTTTTTCACCAGATCTTCAGTTCACCAGCGCACAAGTTTAGTTCACTCACAGCAGGCTGTGCTGTTTGTGTTTGGTTCACTAAATCACGAATGTGCATTATTATCGGTTCACTGCTTCTCAACTTTGATCTCAATGCAACGTTACTGTTCTAATAACTGAATGAGTATATATTGCATTATTTAGAGTCAGAGGCGGTATTAGGCTTGTTATAAAGTAAGTACTTTGTGGATAAGTGCTTACTGGAGACACGAATCGTTTAAAATGATTCAGTTTGATTTGGTGAACTAGTTCAACCGGTTCACTTAGAAGATCCGGTTAAAAAGATTCATTCGCGATACAGAAATAAAACCCATTATTGAGCACAAACGTGTTAAAGTAATAGTTTAAAGTGTCGTTATTTAATGCTGTCGCCGTGCTGCTGTCATGTCCACTCGTTGTTTTTGTCGCGGGAGCAACAGCGAGGACTGACTGGAGGAGAGCCGGCTCGATCCGGCCAAAGGCAGCAGGACTACAGACTCCGAGCTGCTGTACAGTCAAAAACCTGCAGCGCGGAGTAAATAGATTTGCAGTAAGATTATGTATTAAATACATTTACAAAGACGAAAATGAAGGAGGTTTTTGCTATAATTTTAGTTTCAGTTAGTTTTGTATGAACACTATAGAGTTTCAGTTAGTTCTAGTTTTTTTTTTAAACTCTCGTTTTTATTTTTATTTTAGTTAACGACAATTATTAGTTTTCATTTCGTCGTTTGTTTTCGTTAACTATTATAAACTTGCTTTGGCATTCATTTAGTTGCTCAAGCATAAAACGAGACATACATTTCACCGGAAGTGCTTAACCCAGGTTACTGACAAATTAAAAGTCCTTTAACATAGTTCAGCGTACACCCTGATTGGCCGGTATGTTCACCTGCTCAACAGAAATGACTGTGATTGGATGTGAAGTTGATCGCTGTTCGTAAATACAGAAACACTGGGTTGTTTCAAAGATGTGAAGATCAGCTGCTCTGTCCATGATCTGACATACGAGCGGTCCATTGATAATTCAACTTATCTATGTGGCTTTAAAAAACTTCAGTGTCAGTGTATCTGTGTTTACACATGGTGAAGAGCGGTGAACGGTCAATCACAGTCATTTCTGTTGAGCACTGGTGAACAACAGCTGCATTTAATTTCAACAGCGCTCAAATGTTAGCGGGAAATGGACATTTTTAAAATGACAGTATTGATAGGTACCAAATACGATACTTTCAACAACACTAATGCACACCAATGTGCAAACCAGAAGGCGTAAAAGCGTCATTATTAAAAAATACCTCTGGCTCATTTTTTTTTTTGGCTTGACGTAACTGCTTCACCAATGAGATTGGGACTTTAGTTCACTTGTCTGGAGACACTGATGTTACAGTAAACACCACTTGGAGGCGCTCAAGCTCAAAAAATGCTCACAGTTTCATTGAGGCAGAGTTTTCCCTTCGTTTATAAATAAATTTGTCCACATGAAAATGTAAAAACGCACTGTGATGCATGTCATTTGCTGCAAACATTTGCGTCTTCCGCATTTGGTGTGAACTAGTCGCATTAGCCAATCAGGACAGAGAAAACAGAGCTGACGTCATGAGGCAAAAAATCTGATTGTAGTGTCCACATGACCACACTGTACATGGAGTTCCCTGTGTGGACAAACAGCCAAACGTGTAGAAGAAGCGTGTGGTCAACACAAGTATTACAAAATATATTTGGTGATGGAAAGGATTGATTTTTTTAGTTGGGCAATTTAGCAACCAAAGTGACTATGAAAAACAAGCACCTATTAAAGATGCGTCTAGCAACCGTCAAGAAGGCTGTAACATGAAAGTGGCTCCAAACTGAACCTCCACCAGAGTGGGAATGGAATATGTGTGGAGCTGGATATTGTTACCAAAGATCAAAACATGGAGGAGAGGACCTTCACTAAAACTACCAATGGACAAATACTTGCAATACTGTGAGAAATAGATTGTGTTTTATGTGTGTGTGTGTGTGTGTGTGTGTGTGTACCCTGCATCATGCTCCTGTAGGCCGTGTCTGTGATGGCGTAGATGTGCGGTGGCATCTCGTGGCGTTTCTTGCCCTTGTACATGTCCACGATCTCCTCTGAGTAGATGGGCAGGTTCTTGTAGGGGTTGATGACCACGCAGAACAGACCCGAGTACGTCTGAGAGAAACACACACACACACAAATAAATAATTCAGTCACAATCACAGTTAAACACACATCATCAATATGTGCACTACAATTTATACGCTGGGATCATGAGCCTGCTCAATGCATTCATTCATTTTCCTTCAGCTTAGTCACTTTATTTATAAGTGGTCACCACAGCGGAATGAACCGCCAACTATTACACAGTGCAGCTGCAACCCAGAACTGGGAAACACCCATACACTACGGCCAATTTAGTTCATCAGTTCCCCTATAGTGCATGTGTTTGGACTGTGGGTGAAACCAGAGCACCCGGAGGAAACCCACGCCAACACAGGGAGAACATGCAAACTCCACAAAGAAACGCCAACAGACCCAGCCGAGGCTTGAACCAGCGACCTTCTTGCTGTAGAAACAACAAGTTTGGAAACAGGTTTGGTTTGGCACAACACTTAAACTTGCCATTATCAATCAACCGAGACAAAAAGGAAAGCAAATGATGAAGTGAAACTCTCTATTATTATAATATCCCTCTCCTGATTGGTTCATCTAGTCAGTGTAAACAGGTAAAGCGGTCTATATAGACTAAGTTCAAATAAATGTTTCTGAGCTCTATATTATCACTAGCATCATTGCTCTGTGCTCCTCAGGTCATCCTCATTATTCCATTCGATTCAATTTGAAATGATTCAGAATCAAATAAGAGATTCGGTTCAAATGAATCCATCTGATCTGTAACAGTTAACCAGATCAACTAATCCCGACTAATCTTAACCATATCAGACGAGCACAAGAAGTTTGCTACTCCTCAAGTCTGTCTCGAAAACTCAAACCCTCCTCCTACGCCTCAGATCGCATCACTTCCTGTCCCTCGGGAGCACATTGTTCAGACAGCTTCCTGTTTAGAGGAACAGCACTGAAGTATTTGAGCGAGACCCTCTTATCTGCAGTCAAGGCTGTTCACATTCCTCAAAAACAACCCTCTACACAGCCCACAAGCTGCAGATTACAGCTCATGCTGCTCTTATTAACCCTGTAAAGCTGCTCGCGCTTGATATGCAAATTTATAAGGCATGCAAATGACCAACAGCACTGTGTAAACACACAAACACACTGGTCTGTTTTACTATCTTAGTAAGGACTTCCATTGTTTTTATATTAGATTACTGATAGTGTCTATGGCCTACCCCTAGCCCTAACCCGAACCCAAACCGCACATCATTAGATACTAATAAAAAACATCTTTGGTCGATTTATAAACACTTTAATTTAGTGAACACCAGTTAAATGACCACTAGTGGGTTGTTTTGATGTCTCACTATAGATCATTTCAATGTGGTCACATCATTGGTCCATGAACATTGCCTGCTTGCAATAAAACTAATCCATAACTGTAACAAGCAATTCAATCATAACATTATCAATAAGTGGCTCTTTTTGGATTCCCGGTAGCTGTAGAAACTAAAAATGTAAAACAGGAGATACACTGGGACCATTGTTTTTGTTTACATCCCTCAAAATGGTCTATATAGGTAATGCATGCACATTTCTTGATGTGAATTTTTAATGCAATATTGCTAAATGTGCATACAAATAGGCTAATGGAAACACAGCTATTGAGAAAGTTATAATTATATGTTAAAGCTAATAAAAAAACAACAGAATTTTATACGTATTCGACTATTTATTAAAACAATTACAATTTTTTAATCGTGTTTTTAGGATTAGCTAAGAAATTAACAATCGGCTAAGATTAATAAATGCTTTTGTAGTTGTTATTACGTTAATTTAAAGGGTCACGAAACACCAAAACACATGTTTTGAGCTGTTGACAGTCGTATATGTGTCCCACACTGCTAAAAACACTATTAGGACACCTATATTTCGCTAAAAAGTGTAAATTGGTTGTTTTTGCGTTATTTCAAGCAAATTCGTACTTCCGGTTTGAAACGAACTTTTGAAGCTGCGTCACGGTCATGACATAATAGCGTGTATTCCAGCGTGCAGACTGGACGTCTGTGCCAGAGTGAGTCTTATTACATCTTAGTGTGATGCATTAATGCATGAGTAAGGCTTGGTTCAAACCAATCAGTGCGCTCTATTGTGCAACTTAACGGCAGAGACGCCACGTTGTGTTGGCAAAACAAGCGTGAAGTGTTGCTTTTATAGTTTGCTGCAGTTCAGTTTTGTTTTCATTTTCTCTCTGTGAGAGCGCAGCTGGAGTCACGTGTGGATTAACAGTGTACACGACGCGCGACAACAATAACTTAAGTGTCTAAGGAGGATTATTGTTTACCTGAGAGCTGTTCTCATCTGCAAACGCTGAGATCCGGATTCGCTTGTAACGTTAGTCTCCTCTTCATAAAGACGCGGCTCTAGTTGCTGGTGATTGTCCTGTCTCTACAGATTTGGTAAGTGAGCGACCAGTGCTCTTTGTTTATTCAGTTTGTTCGTATTGAACTAAGTTAACTATTGCACCGAGTGTAAACATGTTAGCACCACAACCAAACTTTAACCTCGTGTAGGGTTTTCACCGCATTTAGTGACCGGAATAACACACGCGGCTTTCTAACTCTACCTGCCGAGTGCATCTAAGTTTCCAGGAAATGCAGAGTTTTTTTTTCTCTCATTTGCCGTGCGGTAACAAACATTGCATGAAAAATACACGCTTAAAGCAGCTCCTCGAATCAAATATCTCGTTTGTCGCGAGGGGCATGAATGAATTGAAAGAGCCAAACTGCAGTTAAAGTCCACCATTTAATAATTTGGCAAATAATTCGACTACAGATGTCCATGTAAACACAGTCACTTTCTCCCGTGTTTGTGTGTGGGTGTGTGTTTTGACTCTGAAACTCGCGCGCGCCCAAATAGACACTCCCATACCATCCCACTTTAGTTCCTCCGACACTCCCCCCTAAACAAAGCTGGACACGCCCACTTTTCTGACTTTTTCCAAAGTAGAGGTGTAAAAAAACACCCTGCTGAAACGAGGGGGTTTCATGGCCCTTTAAGTTAAATTAACTGATGATAACTAGTAAACCTTACTGTACAGAGTTAATGTAATGTAAAATACATACATTTTGAAAATGCGCATACATTACTTCTACAGTGAGATATCAAAAGAACTCACTAGCAGACATTTCACTGGTGCAAACTAAATAGAAGTGCTAATAAATCAACCACATAACATTTTTATTAGGATCTAACGATGTGCAGTTGTTTCTGTGAGGGTTAGGGCTAGGCCATAGACACTATCATTAACCTGATAGAAAAACAATAGAGGTCTATGTGATGTCCTCACTAATATAGTAAAACAAATCTGCGTGTGTACAGATTTTGTTACTTATGAGAGCTTAATTGTCCTCACCTATATATTGAGATATCAAAACCACTCACTAGTGAACATTTCACAAACCACACTAAATAAAAGTGTTTATAAATTGATAACTTATTAGCATCTAATGATGTGCAGCTGATTCTGTGAGGGTTCGGGTTAGGACTAGGGGTAGGCCATAGACACCATCATTAACCTGACAGATAAACAATGTTAGTCTACGTAATGTTTCTACTAAGTCCCACTAGTAAACATTTTTTTACTGCTCCTTACTAAGTAAACGTGCTTATAAATCAATAACTTATTAGCATCTAATGATATGCATCTGTTTCTATGAGGGTTCAGGTTAGGGCTAAGGTTAAGCCAATATATAGTACCATTAACCTGACAGAAAAACAATGGAAGTCTATGTAATGTCAACACTAAGATAGTGAAACAAAAATGTGTGTGTATAGATTTAGTTACTTATAATGAATATGTAATGATGTGCAGCAGTTTCTGTTAAGGTTCAGGTTAGGGCTAGGCCATAGACAATATCATTAACCTGACAGAAAAACAATGGAAGTCTATGTAATGTCCTCACTAAGATAGTAAAACAATCATTATATTTTTTTCTTTAATGTCACCTCAGCAACGACGGCTATTTACAAAAACATATAATTTATAAATATATATTAATAAAAATATAATTAAAAACCCAAAAACAAATAAGACACTTTTTTTAGCGCTAATATATGATGAAGTTCAAACTATTGTTCCTGCTGACTTGGTCAGGGTTATCAAATAAAGGGCTAATATAAATATACAGATCATTTTCAATGTCGTAGAGCAGATTAACATGAGAAAATGTAAATGTTTGAAAATAAATCTTCTATTAAATCTGATTAAAGCTGAACGTTTAAAAAATAATGAACTATTCATTGTATTTAGAAGTGCCCTAAAATTTAAATCATGCATGTTGATAATCAGGTTATACTGAGTGATTGAATATATCTGTGTTTTGGCGCACACACTCACGTATATGAGTCCGGAGTAGTATCTCTCCTTCAGGTTGTGCAGCACCGAGGCCTCGTTCAGGCAGGTCAGCTCCGCCATGTCCTCCACCTTGCTGAATTTGGGCGGGTTCATCTTCTGGATGTCGTCCTTGTTAACCCGGATCTTCTTCCCTGAGTCGGCCAGCTCCACCACCACCTCGTCCCCATGCTCCTCCTTAAGTGAGCCCGCCTCGAACCCCAGACGCTCTGACGGCACCCACACCAGCTTCTTGGTGGCCCAGTCGGCCTGCGCCAGCGGGTTGTTGACCAGGTTGCGGTCCACATACAGGAACTTGTCCACGTCCGACATGGTTTCTGGAGGAGAGAGAGTGTTTATAGAGCATTAATACAGTATATACACACACTGAAGTGTGTGCTCTCATATAGTACAGAGTGTTTATTTGAAACTCTAGTCAGAGGAATAAACCAAACATGGAGGAAGAGAGCATCACGTTTATTTTATTAAGAAACCTCCCTGATATTCTGTGCACGCTCTTCTAGACATAACATTTATGCTTTACAGAGGAAAAGATAACTAATAACTTTTACTAAGAAAGCCATTTTAAAAATTCTGTGAGCTTACAGTCATTGCAGAACAAAATGTTCCAGATTTCCCTCTTTTTTCTATGGTTACTAACTATTAATTGTGTAATAGATCACAAACGTCACGGTTCAAACCATTAAGGATGCTCTAATGGCTCGTTTCCACTGACTGGTACAGTACGGTACAGTTTGGGTCGGTACGGGTCACCTTTATCAGGCTTGGGTTTCCACTACCAAGGGTACCCTTTTGGTGGGCGTAGTGTACGACCGAAAGTGCAAGTCGACGTCATGCTCGCTCGAATAAATGTCTACAGTAAGGCTGTACGTGTCGCTTATATATCATATGACGAGCCCTTCTCACAAAACAGACGCTTTACACACACAAATACTTGTTTATAAAAGTTTATTGCTAAGTTTTCGATCAACATGAGTAGATTATAACTGCAAATCAATGACAGCGCGAAATAGCCTACTATAACGTCTGTAATTATTTAAAACAAATATATATATATGCAACATATATGATCTCAGCTTAGAACATGGCGGTACCTTTGTTTTCATTCTGTCTAGCTCTACGAGCTTGTGACGTATCTCTGTAACCAATCAATGTTCAGATGACTATGTAGCTCCGCCTTTTGGTATCCTTTCTTATGTTTGGTATCCTTTCGAACGGGTGCCGGAAAAGTGGTACGGTACGCTTTTTGACAGTGGAAACGGCCATAAAAGCATACCAAACCGAACTGTACTGTACCACTCAGTGGAAACAGGCCATAATAATCGCTTGGGTGAGTTTGATCGGCGGTCTCCATGAAGGCCGATCCAGAAGGGCCAATCAGATAATGCAAAACTCGCGAGATGTTTATTTTTTTTTTACATGATGCTAGAACGGGGTGCAGTGTGAAACGTGCGCTCTGTGCTTATGCAACTGACTATGACTTGCCCCGGATGCTCACTGGTATCATGAGCTCTATGGATTAAAGCTGCACAATTAATCGTAAATTAAAATCGTAATTAAAAGTCAATCTTAATCCAGCATTTCTACAATTCTGTCAATCATATTTTGAAGTTCAGGAGAGAAGCAATGGTGGCCGCACAAGTCTTCACATTGTTTTACATACGTTGTTCAGCAACGTGGACACCTCCAAATGGTGTTGAAAGAGTCACATGCTGTATTTATAAGATATAATTCACCTCAAAAATGTCATTTCTGTCTTTATGTAATGTATTTACAACCGCAAAATCTCACGTGAAGTGAGCTGACCGTCAGCTGTTACCACAGAGAGGGCGGGAGCCGCGCGTGCGCCTCTGAATGAAGTCTACTTTATTGAACAGAACCTGCATAGGCTGTGAATAACAGCTAATAAAGTTGTAAATACCATCAGTTTGTGGCACAGAGTGATCGTTTGGGAGCCGTGCGGGAAGTGAACCGCTCTTAGCAGTGAAAATGAAACCGAAAGCGCACACAGTGTTTCCAGATGTAGCTGACTGATTCCAGCCCAATAAGTATCCAAAACCCGCCGAAATGCAAAAATACCCTCCCAATCTTCTGTATTCACGAAAATCACATCAGTGACAGATGTTAAGCAGAAAATGACAGATTGTAAGCACATATCTCAAACACAATAACTCAACATGAGAATTATCATCAGCATTAATGACCAGAACACATCTAAAGTCTGTTCAAGTCCACCATTCCAACTCTATACAACATTGAGCATCTTAACCAACAGTGCAGCGACACAAAGCCTATTGCTGTTTACCACATGTTTGAGAATAACAATAATAATAGCCCACTCATATAAACCTTCATTTTACATCTACAGAATCAGGAGAAAATCCTGATCTTTATTTTAAGCAAAGAAAAAATATATAATAATAAAATAAATAATAAAAAAATGTGCGATTCTCATTTTAGCCAGAATCGTGCAGCCCTACTATATATATATTAGTGTAACATTTGATTTTTTTTACTTGCCCTGTTTGCAGAACTCACACCGTCCATAAACAGGAATACTAAAAAGGTGGCGCCACGTCACCCTGAAGACAGTGTATATTTAATTTATAATTTGTACACGCTCCATGGCGTTTGGCCATTCATATATCTCATCCGAAACGGTTGAAAACATGATGAGCGCCGCTTCTTTCACAAAGTTCAATTCACTTGCTGTTTTAGCATTTGTGGTTGCTAGGCGACCACTGCTAGGGCCAGAAACAGGTAGACTACCTTTACTAACAGTAAAAGTAATATTAAAAACAGCAACAACTTTTGCATTAGGCTTGGGCGGTAATACGGTAATATGGTATACCGCGCGATCTAAAAATAGCAACGCTGTCAGTTTCAATACTGTTATACCATCATAAAAAAACAATGCACTTAAATATGAGTCAAGTATTAAACAATAAATATTTTTTAAATGCCTACAATTGTGTATGCGTGATTGTCATCACAGGACAGTGTGAAAGAGAGAGAGATAGAGAGTGAGAGGGAGAGGGTGAAGTGACGAGTTGAGCACCAAGTGACCTGCAGTTTATCAGTATTTCCAGTTTTGACCGAACGAGAAGGGAGACGTGGTAAATACGAACTAGAGGTCTGCATTTTCTCTTTGTGTGTGTGTGCGTGCATGTTTTTTTGTGTGTGTGCGTGTGTGTGTGTGTGTGTGTGTGTGTGTGTGTGTGTGTGTGTGCATGCATGAGTGTGTGTGAATGAGCATCCTGCGCAGATCTCTAATACGAACAAGACAAACAGGTGACCACGAATCTAAGGTCGCATATATGTTATTCAGTTTCTGGGTGGTTTAGGCACAAGCCAACAGTTAGGTGATGCTGTCTGAGCCTTAAGTCATCATTTTTGTTTATTATGCACGGTAATACCGGATACCGGGGTAAAAAAAGGGAGGAGGTTTGGCGATATTAAAATTTGGATACCGCCCAAGCATATTTTGCATTGTTTCTCTGTATTGTATTTTTTTCTAAAGGGGTGCAGATGTAACCTAACCTAATGTTTTTGATGAATACATGTTCAATTATTATGATTTTTTTCTTATTAATAAAAAATATATAAAAGATATTTCTCTGATGCACTAAAGCCCCAGGACTGCGGACTGATTTCCTATATTAGAGAGTTTATTACAGACATATATATACATTTAAATATATTTTAAACAGTATTTTAGCTATAGCTTTTGTTGTAGTAAGCTTTCTAGAGCTACATTTGTTTTGTTTTGTTGGAAAGTTGTAATTGTTATGCTCTAAATCAGAGCTGCCCAAATGTTTTGTTATTAACCAGTTAAACTCTGCTGCTATTTTGGGATTTCCACCTGGATTTTGCCCACCCAAATTTAAAAGCTTCCCAAATCCACATGCAGAGGTGTAAAAGCAAAAACTTGGTATCATTTTAAAGAAAACCCTTTCATAAAATATATTGAAAGTGTTTAAAATATCTGTATATGTTGTCTGTGTTATAATAAACACCTAAAAAAAGAGGCACTTTTTATCTTTTTGTTTTATAAACTCAAATGTGAAAGTGTACCTTTTAGGTTGTGTGTGGTCTAGCGTGCTGTAATTAATTTTGCTGGTTCCTGTACATGTCTGTAATTATAGGAAAACAGAAAAATGTCTCCACCATAAACTATGCAAAAGTTATTGTATTCCAACTGATGAGAGGTGCTGTACAAGCCACAGGGAG